>NC_042960.1:68005043-68139428 GCF_901001165.1 Salmo trutta
GCTACTGTATCCACACTATATTAGGACACCATTATGATGTCATTATTGTAGAATAGACTGCTACTGTATCCACACTATATTAGGATACCATTATGATGTCATTATTGTAGAATAGACTGCTACTGTATCCACACTATATTAGGATACCATTATGATGGCACGATTTTAGGTCTCTGATCAAAGTTGTGTGTTGTACCTTGTTTGCTTTCTTCAGTGAAAAGGAGTTATGCATCCCCCATTCAATTTGAGTGAGAATGTGTAGGACTAACCCATAGCTCCAGCACACAATGGCATGTAGGGGTAGTGTATTACAATATAAAATATGTATATATGTTATAGTACAATTGCATGTAGTAGTAGTGTATTACAATGTAAAATATGTATATATCCTATAGTATAATGGCATGTAGGGGTAGTTTATTACAATGTAAAATATGTATATATCCTATATCACCATGTGTGTATATTTAAATTGACAAATTAATTAACAAAATGCCGCTATTTGGATATAACTATGGATTATTTGGAACCAAAACAACATTTGTTATTGAAGCAGAAGTCCTGGGAGTGCATTCTGATGAAGAACAGCAAAGGTAATCCAATTTTTCTTATAGTAAATCTGAGTTTGGTGAGTACCAAACTTGATGGGTGTCAAAATAGCTAGCCATGATGGCCGGGCTATCTACTCAGAATATTGCAAAATGTGCTTTCACCAAAAAGCTATTTTAAAATCGGACATAGCGATTGCATAAAGGAGTTCTGTATCTATAATTCTTTAAATAATTGTTATGTTTTTTGTGAACGTTTATCACGAGTAATTTAGTAAATTCACCTGAAGTGTTCGGTGGGAATGCTAGTTCTGAATGTCACATGCTTATGTAAAAAGCTGGTTTTTGATATAAATATGAACTTGATTGAACAAAACATGCATGTATTGTATAACATAATGTCCTAGGAGTGTCATCTGATGAAGATCATCAAAGGTTAGTGCTGCATTTAGCTGTGGTTTTGTTTTTTGTGACATTATATGCTAGCTTGAAAAATGGGTGTCTGATTATTTCTGGCTGGGTACTTTGCTGACATAATCTAATGTTTTGCTTTCGCTGTAAAGCCTTTTTGAAATCGGACAGTGTGGTTAGATAAAGGAGAGTCTTGTCTTTAAAATGGTGTAAAATAGTCATGTTTGAAAAATGGAAGTTTTCGGATTTTCGAGGAGTTTGAATTTCGCGCCACGCCTATCATTGGATGTTGGAGCAGGTGTTCCGCTAAAGCAAAACATTAGATTATGTTAGGAGAGTACATAGCCACAAATAACCCCATAGCCATTTCTCAAGCAAGCATATATGTCACAAAAACCCAAAACACAGCTAAATGCAGCACTAACCTTTGATGATCTTCATCAGATGACACTCCTAGTACATTATGTTATACATTACATGCATGTTTTGTTCAATCAAGTTCATATTTATATCAAAAAACAGCTTTTTACATTGGCGTGTGATGTTCAGAAATTGTATTCCCACCGAAAACTTCCGGTGAATTTACTAAATGACTCATGATAAACATTGACAAAATACATAACAATTATTTTAAGAATTATAGATACAGAACTCCTTTATGCAATCGCGGTGTCAGATTTTAAAATAGCTTTTTGGCGAAAGCACATTTTGTAATTTTCTGAGTACATAGCTTAGCCATCACGGCTAGCTAATTTGACAAGGTCGGTGCTCACTAAACTCAGAATTAGTATTAGAAAAATTGGATTACCTTTGCTTATCTTCGTCAGAATGCACTCCCAGGACTGCTACTTCCACAACAAATGTTGTTTTTGTTCCAAATAATCCATAGTTATGTGCAAATACCTCCGTTTTGTTCATGCGTTCAGGTCGCTGTCCAAAGGGTAACGCGCGAGCGCATTTTGAGACCAAAACATTTCAAAATGTTCCTTTACCGTACTTAGAAGCATGTTAAACGCTGTTTAAAATCAATTTTTATGGTATTTTTCTCGTAAAATAGCGATAATATTCCAACCGGACAATAATGTATTCATTCAAAAAGGGAAAGAAAAAATGGCGAGGTCTCGTGAACACGCATTTCCATTCCCTTTGTCCTTAGGCATACCACTCACAAACGGTGTTACTATACTTTGCCCAGAGACAGGAGACGCCTCAATCCACATTCTGGCAGCTTTAGAGAGCCAATGGAAGCCTTAGAAAGTGCAACATAACCCCACGGATACTGTAGTTTCGATAGACAAGCAAAAGGAGAACTACAAAATCAAAGACAGGCAACTTCCTGCATGGAATATTCTCAGGTTTTTGCCTGCCATATGAGTTCTGTTATACTCACAGACACCATTCAAACAGTTTTAGAAACTTTCGAGTGTTTTCTATCAAAATCGTTTAATAATATGCATATTCTCATTTCTGGGCAAGAGTAGTAACCAGTTTAAATCGGGTACGTTTTTTATCCGGCCGTGAAAATACTGCCCCCTAGCCCAGACAGGTTATAGAGGGTGCAACAGGTCAACACCTCAGGAGCAAATGTCAGTTGGCTTTTCATAGCTGAGCATTCAGAGTTAGAGACAGCAGGTGCGATAGAGAGAGAGAGAGAGAGAGAGAGAGAGACAGAGAGAGAGAGAGGAGAGAGAGACACAGAGAGAGAGAGAGAGAGAGAGAGAGAGAGAGAGAGGAGAGAGAGACACAGAGAGAGAGAGAGAGAGAGAGAGAGAGAGAGAGAGAGAGAGAGAGAGAGAGAGAGAGAGAGAGAGTCAAAAACAGCAGGACCAAGACAAGGTTGCACATCCATTGAAACGGGTAAAAAAAATCTGTGGAAAAACAATTCCACTCTGATTCCCTTTATGGTGAATCTTTGAATTCACTGTTGAATGGCTCCTTCTCCATTTTCGGAAAACCCGCCAAAGTGATCGATAGTATATCTTGGTTCGCACTGTGAAGATGGTGATTCTGACATCTCAGGTTCATACAGCGAGTTATGGTCTTCACTGATCTCACTCTCCATCAGCTCCATCTGTGGTGTAGTTCTGGTCTTCACTGATCTCACTCTCCACCAGCTCCATCTGTGGTGTAGTTCTGGTCTTCACTGATCTCACTCTCCACCAGCTCCATCTGTGGCCTATAGGGGCAGTACTCGGTTGTATACTGATGGTCGTGTCAACTCCATCTGTGGCCTATAGGGGCAGGACTCGGTTGTATACTGATGTCACGTCCTGACCAGTAAAGGGCCTATTTGTTATTGTAGTTTGGTCAGGACGTGGCAGAGGGTATTTGTTGTACATGTTTTTGGTTATGTGTTTATATAGAGGGTTATTTTGAGTAGAGTGTTTCTGGGTTTAGTGGTGTATCTATGTAGAAAGGGTATTTGATTTAAGTGGTTCGGGGTTTATTAGATATGTATTTATGTAAGATGGGGTGTTTGATTTAGGTGTTCCGGGTTGTTGGGTATGTTATTGTATTGTAGTTCTAGGGGGCTGGTCTAGTGTTGTATTTCTGTGTTAGCCTGGTGTGGCTCTCAATCAGGAACAGCTGTACATCGTTGTTGCTGATTGAGAGTCATACTTAGGTCGCCTGTTTTCACCTGTTAGTTTGTGGGAGATTGTGCTTGTTTAGCTGTGTGCCTGACAAGACTGTCCAGTTCGTTTGTGTTTTGTATACATTTATTGTGTTTCCCTTCTTCACCAAATAAAAAGAAGATGAGTATATATTTTCCCGCTGCGTCTTGGTCTTTACCCTACGACACCCGTGACAACTGATGGTCGTGAGATCTATCTAGCTGGGCCTCGAGCTCTTTAGAGATGGTCCTGGTGGACCTCTTCTTGTCACGTCCTGACCCTAGTAAGATGTCATTTTCTATAGTAGAGTAGGTCAGGGCGTGACAGGGGGTGTTTTTGTGTTTTGTTCTATGTTTTCTATTTCTGTCTATTCTAGTTTTCTATTTCTATGTTGGGGTTTCTTGGTTTGACCTCCAATTGGAGGCAGCTGGTCCTCGTTGCCTCTAATTGGAGGTCATATTTAAGTAGGGGTGTTTCTTCATATTGTTTGTGGGTGATTATTATTTTGTGAGTGTGTTTGTGCCTCCTGCATCACGGTTTATTGTTTTGGTCTAGTAAGTTTATTTATGTATTGCATTCGGTTTCACTATTTTAAATAAATATGTGGAACACAAACGCTGCATCTTGGTCCGCTCCTTTGAACAGCCGTGACACTTCTCAACCACAGCACAGGAACACTCTGGCACCCAGGGGTCAGCTTGGCATGCTGTACTAACCGTTCTTTCCTGTTGGTAGGAAACAATTAAGGCATCTATTAGGCTATAATATATTCAAGAATCACTGCATATACTGAGCTATATTGAGGCTATTGCTCACCTGAGGTAGAGTATCTCATGATAAGCTGTAGACCACACTACCTACCGAGAGAGTTTTCATCTGTATTCTTTGTAGCTGTTTACATACCACCACAGTCAGAGGCTGGCAATAACACAGCATTGAATGAGCTGTATTAATCCATAAGCAAACAAGAAAATTCTCACCCAGAGGCAGCACTCCTAGTAGCCGGGGACTTAAATGCAGGGAAACTTAAATCCGTTTTACCAAATTTCTATCAGCATGTTAAATGTGCAACAAGAGGAAAAAGAATTCTGGACCACCTATGCTCCACCTACAGAGACGCATACAAAGCGCTCCCTCGCCCTCCTTTTGGCAAATCTGACCATAATTCTATCCTCCTGATTCCTGCTTACAAGCAAAAACTAAAGCAGGAAGCACCAGTGAATAGATCAATAAAAAAGTGGTCAGAGGAAGCAGGACTGTTTTGCTTCCACAGACTGGAATATGTTCCGGGATTCCGGGAGTACACCACATCAGTAATTGGCTTCATCAATAAGTGCATCGATGACGTTGTCCACACAGTGACTATACGTACATACCCCAACCAGAAGCCATGGATTACAGGCAAAAGGCTAGAGCTGCCGCTTTCAAAGAGCGGGATTCTAACCCGGGAGTTTAAAGGAAATCCCGCTATGCCCTCCGCCGAACCATCAAACAGGTAAAGCATCAATAGAGGACTAAGATTGTATCGTACTACACCGGCTCGGATGCTCGTTGGATGTGGCAGGGCTTGAAAACCATTACAGACTACAAAGGGAAGCACAGCCGAGAGATGCCCAGTGTCACGAGTGTACCAGACGAGCTAAACTACTTCTATGCTCGCTTCGAGGCAAATAACACTGTAACATGCATGAGAGCACCAGCTGTTCCAGATGACTGTGTGATCACGCTCTCCGCAGCCGATGTGAGTAAGACCTTTAAACAGGTCAACAGTCATAAGGCCGAAGGGCCAGACAGATTACAAGGACGTGAACTGCGAGCATGCGCTGACCAACTGGCAAGTGTCTTCACTGACATTTTCAACCTATCCCTGTCCGAGTCTGCAATACCAACATGTTTCAAACAGACCACCATAGTCCCTGTGCTCAAGAACACTAAGGTAACCGGCCTAAACGACTACTGAACCATGACCCATAGCACTCACATCTGTAGCCATGAAGTGCTTTGAAAGGCTAGTCATGGCTCACATCAACACCATTATCCCAGAAACCCTAGACCCACTCATATTTGCATACCACCTCCAACAGATCCACTGATGATGCAATCTCCATTGCACTCCACACTGCCCTTTCCCACCTGGACAAAAAGAACACCTATGTGAGAATGCTATTAATTGACTACAGCTCAGCGTTCAACAACATAGTGCCCTCAAAGCTCATCAATAAGCTAAGGTCCCTGGGACTAAACACCTCCCTCTGCAACTGAATCCTGGACTTCCTGACGGGCCACCCCAAGGTGGTAAGGGTAGGTAACAACACATCCGCCACGCTGATCCTCAACACAGGGGCCCCTCAGGGGTGCGTGCTCAGTCCCCTCCTGTACTCCCTGTACACTCATGACTGCACGGTCAGGCACGACACCAACACCATCATTAAAGTTGCCGATGACACAACAGTGTCATCAAAGACGGGACAGCCTATAGGGAGGAGGTCAGAGACCTAACCGTGTGGTGCCAGGACAACAACCTCTCGCTCAACGTGATCAAGATAAAGGAGATGATTTTGGACTCCAGAAAAAAGAGGACTGAGCACGCCCCCATTCTCATCAACGGGGCTGCAGTTGAGCAGGTTGAGAGCTTCAAGTTCCTTGGTGTCCACATCACCAACAAACTAACATGGTCCAAGCACACCAAGACAGTCGTGAAGAGGGTACGACAAAACCTATTCCCCCTCAAGAGACTGAAAAGATTTGGCATGGGTCCTCATATCCTCAAAAGGTTCTACAGCTGCACCATTGAGAGCATCCTGACTGGTTGCATCACTGCCTGGTTCGGCAACTGCTCGGCCTCCGACCGCAAGGCACTACAGAGGGTAGTGCAAACAGCCCAGTACATCACTGCGGCCAAGCTTCCTGCCATCCAGGACCTCTATACCAGAGGTATATCAGAGGAAGGCCCTGAAAATTGTCAAAGACTCCAGCCACCCTAGTCATTGACTATTCTCTCTGCTACCGCACGGCAAGCGGTACCGGAGTGCCAAGTCTAGGTCCAAGAGGCTTTTAACCTCTTATGGCTAGGGGGCAGTATTTTCACGGCTGGATAAAAAACGTACCCGATTTAATCTGATTATTAGTCCTGCCCAGAAAGTAGAATATGCATATGATTATTAGCTTTGGATAGAAAACACTCCAAAGTTTCTAAAACTGTTTGAATGGTGTCTGTGAGTATAACAGAACTCATTTGGCAGGCCAAAACATGAGAAGATTCTGTTCAGGAAGTACCCTGTCTGACCATTTCTTCCCCTTGTTGATTCTCTCTATCTATTACAAGGGATCTCTGCTCTTACGTGACACTTCCCACGTCTCCAATGGGCTCTCAGAGCCCGGGAAAAACCTGAATGACGTAATTCAAAGCCCTGGCTTAAACACACGAGTGCTTTTGCTAAGTGATCTATCAGCAGACAAAAGGCTTAGGCGCGTGACCTGCCCGCCCCCGCAGATTCCCGGTCGGAATATTATCGCTTTTCTACGAGATAAATTGCATAAAAATGTATTTTAAACAGCGGTTGACATGCTTCGAAGTAAAGGTAATGGAATATTTAGAATTTTTTGTCACATTATGCGCCATGCGCACGACCGTGATTTACCATTCTGATAGTGTCTAGAACTCACGAACAAAACGTTGCTGATGGAACATAACGATGGATTATTTGGGACCAAACCTACATTTGTTATTGAAGTAGAAGTCCTGGGAGTGCATTCTGACGAAGAACAGGAAAGGTAAGACCATTTTTCTTATAGGAAATATGATTTTGGTGAAGGCTAAACTGGGTGGGTGTCTAAATAGCTAGCCCGTGATGGCTGGGCTATGTACTTAGAATATTGCAAAATGTGCTTCATCCGAAAAGCTATTTTAAAATCGGACATATCGAGTGCATAGAGGAGTTCTGTATCTATAATTCTTTAAATAATTGTTATGCTTTTTGTGAACGTTTATCTTGAGTAATTTAGTAAATTGTTAGTAAATTCCCCGGAAGTTTGCGGGGGGTATGCTAGTTCTGAACGTCACATGCTAATGTAAAAAGCTGTTTTTTTATATAAATATGAACTTGATTGAACAGACATGCATGTATTGTATAACATAATGTCCTAGGTGTGTCATCTGATGAAGATCATCAAAGGTTAGTGCTGCATTTAGCTGTGGTTTTGTTTTTTGTGACATTATATGCTAGCTTGAAAAATGGGTGTCTGATTATTTCTGGCTGGGTACTCTGCTGACATAATCTAATGTTTTGCTTTCGCTGTAAAGCCTTTTTGAAATCGGACAGTGTGGTTAGATTAACGAGAGTCTTGTCTTTAAATAGCTGTAAAATAGTCATATGTTTGAAAATGGAAGTTTTCCGATTTTAGAGGAATTTGTATTTCGCGCCACGCCCATCATTGGATATTGGAGCAGACGTTCCGCTAGCGGAACATCTAGATGTAAGATTAAACAGCTTCTACCCCCAAGCCATAAGACTCCTGAACATCTAGTCAAATGGCTACCCAGACTATTTGCATTGCCCACCCCCCTCGCCCCCTCCTTTACACTGCTGCTACTCTCTGTTGTTACCATCTATGCATAGTAACTTTAATAACTCTACCTACATGTACATACTACATCGACTAACCGGTGCTCCCCCACATTGACTCTGTATCGGTACCCCCTGTATATAGCCTCCACATTGACTCTGTACCGGTACCCCCTGTATATAGCCTCCACATTGACTCTGTACCGGTACCCCCTGTATATAGCCTCCACATTGACTCTGTACCGGTACCCCCGTGTATATAGTCTCACTATTGTTATTTCACTGCTGCTCTTTAATTGCTTGTTACTTTTATCTCTTTTTCTTATCTGTAATTTTTGAAACTGCATTGTTGGTTAGGGGCTCGTAAGTAAGCATTTCACTGTATGGTCTACACCTGTTGTATTCGGCGTATGTGACTAATAAAATTAGATTTGATTATGATTTGATTTACTTGAACTAAACAATAGCCTTAGAAATAGCATGGATTAGCTATTAGCTACATAAACCTCCTCTGCCTCCTGCACAGTCTCCTGGGTGGAAACCTTTTCAGGGATGAAGATGTCATCCTGAAAACAAACAAATGTTTTGTTAAGACAACTGAACCCAAATATATCAGTTGGCATTAACAAGCTACCTGTCTTGTATGCTTTGTCAACGCACACACACAAACATAGCAAATACAGGGACATTTATGTCAACTTCATTCTAGCTAAACGAGGTGGAGCTAACAAAACATTACAAAAACAAATCTGTCATCAAGATGTATTACAGTACTTGACTATCTGAGGTGGAAGCTAGCTACAGTAACCACCTAATAACAAGTACACAGAGAAAGTGTGGTGCAATTTAACCTGTCTGGGAAACGCATCCCACCCTAGTCAACAGCCAGTGGAATCGCGTCGCGCGAAATACAAATACCTCATAAATGCTATAACTTCAATTTCTCAAACATATGACTATTTTACACCATTTTATAGATACACCTCTCCTGAATCGAACCACGTTGTCCGATTTCAAAAAGGCTTTACAGCAAAAGCAAAACATTAGATTATGTTAGGAGAGTACCCTGCCCAAAAAAATCACACTGCCATTTTCAAAGCAACTAGCATGCATCACAAATACCCAAAACACAGCTAAATGCAGCACTAACCTTTGACAATCTTCATCAGATGACACTCCTAGGACATCATGTTACACAATACATGCATTTTTTGTTCGATAAAGTTCATATTTATATATAAAAACAGCATTTTACATCGGCGCGTGACATTCAGAAAGTATTTTCCCTCAAATACTTCCGGTGAATCAGTGCTACAATTTACAAAATTACTATTCGAAAACATTGTTAAAATTTAATATTGTCATTCAAAGAATTATAGATTAACATCTCGTGAATGCATCCGCATTGCCAGATTTAAAAATAACTTTACTGGGATATCACACTTTGCAATAAACGAGGTGGTATGCTCAGAAAAATAGGCTAGGCGATACATGTTAGCGCCATCTTGGAACCATCTAAAATCAAATATACTATTGTAAATATTCCCTTACCTTTGATTATCTTCATCAGAAGGCACTTCCAGGAATCCCAGGTCCACAACAAATGTAGTTTTGTTCGAAAAAGTTAATAATTTATGTCCCAATAGTTCCTTCTTGTTAGCGCGTTCCGAAGGCTACTCATAATGTACTGAAGCGCGCGGGACTTGTCGTCACGAATGTGCAAAAAATATATATTTACGTTCGTTCAAACATGTCAAACGTTGTATAACATAAATCTTTAGGGCCTTTTTCAACCAGAGCTTCAATAATATTCAAGGCGGACGATTGCATTGTCTTACTAAACGTTTCGGAACAAAAGGGTTCCCATGGGCGCCCGCGTCATAGTAGTAATGGCCCTCCCCCTGTGACCAACTTCCCAAGCCTCTCTTTCGGTCAGTTTGTACCATAGAAGACTCAAACCACTTTGTAAAGAATGTCAACATCTAGTGGAAGCCTTAGGATTGCTCAATGATTAATAAGTCCCTGTTTGTTTCAATGGCAAAGGCTTGAAAGTGATTCCACACATCAGATTTCCACTTCCTGTTAGGATTTGTCTCAGGGTTTTGACTGCCATATGAGTTCTGTTATACTCACAGACACCATTCAAACAGTTTTAGAATTATATGCATATTCTAGTTACTGGGCAGGAGTAGTAACCAGATTAAATCGGGTACGTTTTTTATCCGGCCGTGCAAATACTGCCCCCTATCCCCAACAGGTTTTAAGTTGCAGTTGAGTTGCTTGCGTTATTTGATGGTGGGTTTTACACAAAACACTTCAGACACAATTAGCAAGTTACCTTCATCTAGAAGTTGTCCAGTGTCTAATGCTAGCCTAGTCAACAACAGTCATGACCGGTTAACGCTACCTCACGCTCCATTGCATTGACTCGTGTCACCTCCTCCGTTCAGACACGTTTGCTTGACTCCAAACTTCGGACCGATGTTGATGATGGTCAGTCGGTATCCCATAACCCTCGAAATGTAAAATGGAGGTGCAAGCAGAGGGCATTAACGGTAGGCCTATGACTCCTTTCCATTCGGAAACTCCCGGTTGCCGCATCAAAATTGCCCTACATCGCAAAGTCTGCCTCCGCGAAGTGAAGTGCTGTCTGCAGATCCTGCTAGCTCGATCTGGAACGTCCTTCCTCTTCAGGATATGGAGCCACGTCTTCAGAATTTGTGGGTCCTTGGGCAGCCGATGGTAGCTTACCGAGGGATTTTTTTTTGGAGACAATTTATATAGCCTGGCGCTATACAGTTCATGTTTGAATTACTAATTGTTGTTGCCATCTTCGTTTTCCGCACCTATCCATAGTCTCTTTATTCACTCTCCGTGCCAAAACTCAATACCACAGAAAATTTGATGATTCCTGTCAGTAACGATCAAAATACTAAATATAGAGATGTTTTTATGTTAAATGCACATTTGGTTTCAGTGGATTGAATACATCTATTTGCTTAGATTTACTTCCTAAAGTGTTTCCATTCCCCTTTAATTCTGGCACGAATCATCCCCCATACACACACACACACCAGAGACCCCCCCACCCCCACTGGCTCTCTCCACACTCACTCACTCAGCAACAGCCTGCCTCACTTCCTGATAGTCACCAGCAGCAGGTCACAGTGAATATATATATATATATTAAGAGAAATGCCATGGCAGCCAAAGTGCAAATCAGAAAAAGCCCAAAAAGCCGCAGCCAATACATTTTCACCCATGACATCGTTTTCTCTGTAGGCCAATTTTGCAAGAAAACCGCGAACACTGACTACTAATCAACCTAGCTAGCTAGCAATCCTAGTGCTGCACCACAATTTACTCAGTATCAGATTGTGGATAAAGTCATTATTTATTAGCTAATTAACTTCATCAGGCTAACTTTTCTCAACTATTTTATCATACTGTGAACTATTCAACTGAAGTATTCAACGGTGCTGACCTGTTGCACCCTCTACAACTACTGTGATTATTATTAACTGACCCTGCTGGTCATCTATGAACATTTGAACATGTTGACCATGTTCTGTTATAATCTCCACCCGGCACAGTCAGAAGAGGACTGGCCCACCCCTCATAGCCTGGTTCCTGTCTAGGTTTCTTCCTAGGTTCCGGCCTTTCTAGGGAGTTTTTCCCTAGCCACCGTGCTTCTACACCTGCATTACTTGCTGATTGGGGTTATAGGCTGGGTTTCTGTACAGCACTTTGTGATATCAGCTGATGTAAGAAGGGGTTTATAAATACATTTGATTGATTGATTGAAGTAAACATACTTTTTTTCTTTGCCCAGCTCCTCTGCGGTTTCCATTTGTTACCACAAAGTCACGTAACACAGGCGCTAAAATAGAACTTGGTTCTATTTTTTGATGCGCTGCAAGTCCAGCCTCTCCTCACCTCATTGGTTTATAGGAGCATATGCCCACGTGGGTGATTGAAAGCTGAACTGAGGTCCAGTCCAGTTAGTGGTGGTAATGCACCTTAAAGTTGGTTGCCAACTGACACATGAAGTCCACAGAAGAAGAGGAAGAGATTACTAGAAACTACATTTCCCCCGTTTATCTGTGGGTTAATTGTCGGAGTAGAGAACAAGATTTTGTGTGACTCAAAATGGGTCAAATTCTACAAAAGATCCAGGAAAAAAGGATCTTGTGCATTTCAAGTAAAATAACAAACCAATGTTTATATCCCAGGATAAATGAGTTAGCAACAGCAAGCTAGTGAGCTAAATAGGACAAATGAGCTAGCAACAGCAAGCTAGCTAGCTAAATATCCATGAACGTTTCATGTGTTTCGACCTGTTCCCAAATTAATATAGTTGGTTAAGAGTTTGTTTTGATATTTCAGCCTGCATGTCCTGATCATGTCTGGTGTGGATGGACAAAATCAACATCCCGGTGTAGACAGCATGTTAGGCATACGGTTATCAGTGTGGTTAGGTTTAAAATCACAATTTAAGAAGAGAAATTGTAGAATTAGATGAGGTTTATCACTTTGTGGCTGTGGTAACTAGTGACGACATAGCTCAGCTGATGCTGCCAGTGAATCTGTGGTGCTGTCACTAAATCTGTGGTGCTGTCACTAAATCACTGAAGCTGGAGACTCATATCTCTCTCACTAACTTTAAGCATCAGCTATCAGAGCAGCTTACAGATCATTGCACCTGTACATAGCCCATCTGTAAATAGCCCAACCAACTACCTCATCCCCATTTTGTTATTTATTTTATTTATATGTATTTTTTTTCCTTCTCCTTTGCACCCCAGTATCTCTACTTGCACATTGATCTTCTGCACATCTACCACTCCAGTGTGTATTTGCTAAATTGTAATTATTTCGCCACTATGGCCTATTTATTGCCTTACCTCTCTAATCTTACTTCATTTGCACACACTGTATATAGACTTTTCTATTGTGTTATTGACTTGGTTCAAATACTAACACACATTCAGTTAATGGCTTAGTGATTACGGTAGTTGAACAGTTGGGTGTGTACTGGCTGGAATAATGAGCCTGTACACCCAGTAGGACCAGGATTGAAGAACAGTAGTGTAAACTGTAACTGTGCTGTAAACCTATGAGCCAACTGGCCCCGATGCCTTGTTTCCTAGGTTGAAGAATGTATGGCATTCTAGCCTTTAACTCCCTGGCTATCGCACTGAGTTTTTAGTCTATAAAAAATAACTTGAAGTAGAAGCTAAGGACAGACAGGAGGCAAAGAAACCATCATGCAATCAGAGTTATACGTTCACAAAAGAGAAATGGTGACAAAATCTCAACTTGGAATCTTCGTCTGGGTCATTCTGGGGACTCTATGGCTTCAGAATCTCTTAGATGGTGAGTTATAAGAGTCATTTATAGTTAGTGTTATTGTCTTTAGATATTTTAAATATTCTGTGTCTTGAATGCCATGCCTTGAGTAGATATCCACAGTTACATAATTAGTATGTTATATAATGTGATAGAATACCACAACAGGTTCTGAATGGACGTTCAGTTTGACACTCTTTATCAATATGCAAATGTTCATATGCAATGGTCCTGAGTGTAACAATATTTGTTTCTCATAGTGAATCATTTAAAAGGAACAACATTTTTCTCTCTCAGACGTGTCTGGTGCCGTACATGGCGATCTTCCTACCCATGGCCAATCCCTCAGTGATGCAAACCTGATGTTTGAGGTTGGAGTTACACTTCTATTAGCCTGGTCCCAGATCAGTTTGGGCTGTCCTACTGACAATGACCATCAAAGTCAGCAAGAAAACACAAACAGATCTGGGACCAAGCTACACTTTAATGGGCATGTTGTCAAACTCTTTGTTTTTCCCCAACTCACCCATATCCTAAACTTCTTTCTTATACATATTTTATTATCTACCCACATTTCACTGATCATTAGTTTCTTTCCTCTCCATACAGTTCTTGTTGGGTGGAGTAGAGATCGACAAAGACAACAACATCATCTTGCTGGACCTGGAGATGGCATCCATGAGGCAGGGACGGGCCTTCCTGGCTCGCATCAACGACAACATCCCCAAGACCCTCTTTTCCATGGAGCAGATGGTGAAGGACCTGGAGGACCAGAGAGGGGCTATCCCTCTGGCTGCACCCCGCTTTGAGAGCCTCATCCTGGGCATAGTCTACTCTGCCCACCAGGCCAAGCTCCAGGAGAGAGAGGAGGAACAGGAGAAATGGGGAGAGGTGCTGAAACGTTTAGCTAATGTTACAGTCAACGAACTGCGTAGACCGGAAGCCATCACAACATTTACTTTGATTTTAATACAGACTGTTCATTAGCCTGGTCCCAGATCTGTTTGTGCTGTATTGCAAAATACCAGTTGGTAAGACAGGAGTTGGCAAGGCAGCACAAACTGACCTGGGACCAGGCTAACTATTCATCAGTTTAAGGGACCAGGTTAATTAACTATTCATCAGTTTAAGGGACCAGGTTAATTAACTATTCATCAGTTTAAGGGACCAGGTTAACTATTCATCAGTTTAAGGGACCAGGTTAATTAACTATTCATCAGTTTAATGGACCAGGTTAATTAACTATTCATCAGTTTAAGGGACCAGGTTAATTAACTATTCATCAGTTTAATGGACCAGGTTAACTATTCATCAGTTTAATGGACCAGGTTAATTAACTATTCATCAGTTTAAGGGACCAGGTTAACTATTCATCAGTTTAATGGACCAGGTTAATTAACTATTCATCAGTTTAAGGGACCAGGTTAATTAACTATTCATCAGTTTAATGGACCAGGTTAACTATTCATCACTTTAAGGGACCAGGTTAATTAACTATTCATCAGTTTAAGGGACCAGGTTAACTATTCATCAGTTTAATGGACCAGGTTAATTAACTATTCATCAGTTTAAGGGACCAGGTTAATTAACTATTCATCAGTTTAATGGACCAGGTTAACTATTCATCAGTTTAATGGACCAGGTTAACTATTCATCAGTTTAAGGGACCAGGTTAATTAACTATTCATCAGTTTAAGGGACCAGGTTAACTATTCATCAGTTTAAGGGACCAGGTTAATTAACTATTCATCAGTTTAATGGACCAGGTTAACTATTCATCAGTTTAAGGGACCAGGTTAATTAACTATTCATCAGTTTAATGGACCAGGTTAACTATTCATCAGTTTAAGGGACCAGGTTAATTAACTATTCATCAGTTTAAGGGACCAGGTTAATTAACTATTCATCAGTTTAATGGACCAGGTTAACTATTCATCAGTTTAAGGGACCAGGTTAATTAACTATTCATCAGTTTAAGGGACCAGGTTAATTAACTATTCATCGGTTTAAGGGACCAGGTTAACTATTCATCAGTTTAAGGGACCAGGTTAACTATTCATCAGTTTAATGGACCAGGTTAATTAACTATTCATCAGTTTAAGGGACCAGGTTAATTAACTATTCATCAGTTTAAGGGACCAGGTTAATTAACTATTCATCAGTTTAAGGGACCAGGTTAACTATTCATCAGTTTAAGGGACCAGGTTAACTATTCATCAGTTTAATGGACCAGGTTAACTAACTATTCATCAGTTTAAGGTGAAGAATAAATACACAATCAAGTTCAAGCTCAAATTTCTTTTTTTTATAAAGTATAAAAAGTTTATAAAAAGTAACAATTTATCACCAGAAGCAGAGGTATATAAAACATCTGAAACACAAGATATATATTGGAAACACTGTAGAACAGTGATCAATGTTGTGAGACATATTTCAAACATCTGTGGATGTTATGTTGTGTGGAGTCAAAGTCACAATTGTCCCTGTTTATAACAAATGGGACATTTTCAATAAAACACATGACTTGAACAAGAAACAAACAGATTACAAATAAATCCAGGTAACTGACAATATTAATGGAAACACTTGAGTAAATGAGGGACACAAAGTAAACCCAGCAAAAAAAGAAACATCCCTTTTTCAGGACCCTGTCTTTCAAAGATCATTTGTAAAAATCCAAATAACTTCACAGATCTTCATTGTAAAGGGTTTAAACATTCTTTCCCATGCTGGTTCAATGAACCATAAACAATTAATGAGCATGCACCTGTGGAACGGTCGTTAACCTTAACACTAACAGCTTACAGACTAACCGCTAACAGCTTAGATTTTTCTATTGTGTTATTGACTGTACGTTTGTTTATCCCATGTGTAACTCTGTGTTGTTGTTTTTGTCGCACTGCTTTGCTTTATCTTGGCCAGGTCGCAGTTGTAAATGATAACTTGTTCTCAACTGGCCTACCTGGTTAAATAAAGGTGAAAGAACATAAATAAAAAATAAACAGACGGTAGGCAATTACGGTCACAGTTATGAAAACTTAGGACACTAAAGAGGCCTTTCTACTGACTCTGAAAAACACCAAAAGAAAGATGCCCAGGGTCCCTGCTCATCTGCGTGAACGTGCCATAGGCATGCTGCAAGGAGGCATGAGGACTGCAGATGTGGCCAGGGCAATAAATTGCAATATCTGAACTGTGAGACGCCTAAGACAGCGCGACAGGTACAGGGAGACAGATACAGGGAGACCGGACGGACAGGTGATCGTCCTTGCATTGGCAGATCATGTGTAACAACACCTGCACAGGATCGGTACATCCGAAAATCACACCTGTAGGACAAGGACAGGATGGCAACAACAACTGCCCAAGTTACACCAGGAATACACAATCCCTCCGCCAGTGCTCAGACTGTCCGCAATAGGCTGAGAGAGGCTAGACTGAGGACTTGTAGGTCTGTTGTAAGGCAGGTCCTCACCAGACGTCAACGCCAACAACGTAGCCTATGGGCACAAACCCACCATCGCTGGACCAGACAGGACTGACAAAAAGTGCTCTTCACTGACGAGTCACGGTTTTGTCTCACCAGGGGTGATGACCGAATTCGCGTTTATCGTGGAAGGAATGAGCATTACACCGAGGCCTGTACTCTGGAGCGGGATCGATTTGGAGGTGGAGGGTCCGTCATGGTCAGGGGCGGTGTGTCACAGCATCATTGGACTGAGCTTGTTGTCATTGCAAGCAATCTCAACGCTGTGTGTTACAGGGAAGACATCCTCCTCCCTCATGTGGTACCCTTCCTGCAGGCTCATCCTGACATGACCCTCCAGCATGACAATGCCACCAGGCATACTGCGCGTTCTGTGCGTGATTTCCTGCAAGACAGGAATGTCAGTGTTCTGCCATGGCGAGCGAAGAGCCCGGATCTCAATCCCATTGAGCACGTCTGGGACCTGTTGGATCGGAGGGTGAGGGCTAGGGCCATTCCCCACAGAAATGTCCGGGAACTTGCAAGTACCTTGGTGGAAGAGTGGGGTAACATCTCACAGCAAGAATTGGCAAATCTGGTGCAGTCCATGAGGAGGAGATGCACTGCAGTACTTAATGCAGCTGGTGGCCACACCAGATACTGACTGTTACTTTTGATTTTGACCCCCCCTTCGTTCAGGGACACATTATTCCATTTCTGTTAGTCAAATGTCTGTGGAACTTGTTCAGTTTATGTCTCAGTTGTGGAATCTTGTTATGTTCATTCAAATATGTACACATGTTAAATTTGCTGAAAATAAACGCAGTTGACAGTGAGAGGACCTTTCTTTTTTTGCTGAGTTTATATTGAAAACAGGTGCTTCCACTTAGGTGTGGTTCCTGAGTTAATTAAACAATTAACATCCCATCATGCTCAGGGTTATGTGTAAAAATCCCCAGTTACCCATTATGGCTGGAAGAAGAGATTTTTTTACTTTGAAAGAGGGGTCTCATAGAGGGTTTAAGTGGTTGTTGTTGTGTGTGTGTGTGTGTATATCTCCCTTTCCCTTTCATAATTCAGGCAACCTGGTTATATGTCCATGGTATCACGGTATCGGGACAAGTAAACCAAAGGATATCCTATGTTTCCTTTCCTAGGATGTCGGGGCTTGCCAGACATTGATGCTGAAGTGAGTGACTCGTCTCATGAGTGTACCCTCTCGAATCACATCGACCAGAGAGCCACTCATTTGGCTTCCTAATTTGCATAGGCTTCTGGTAGGCCTAGTATTTTTGACGATTATCTGCAGATAAATGATGAACACATTTGATGAAGATGGTGAATCATCACTGCAGGAACAATAGGTAGCGGAGAGACTCATTCTGGACCAAATATGATCATTAGGGCCCTCATGGAATCCAGCCATTATAATGGAATTCAATGTAACCGATGTGAAATGGCTAGCTAGTTAGCATAGTGAACGCTAATAGCCTTTCAATCGGTGACGTCACTCGCTCTGAGACCTTGAAGTAGTTGTTCCCCTTGCTCTGCGGCTTTTGTGGAGCAATAGGTAACGATGCTTGACTGTTGTCAATGTGTGCAGAAGGTCCCTGGTTCGAGCCCAGGTAGGGGCGAGTAGAGGAAAGGAAGCAAAACTGTTACGTCAACAATATTCAAACATGTATTGACCTTGGTAGGGAATCCACTAAATGCATTGAACTTGGTAGGGAATCCACTAAATGCATTGAACTTGGTAGGGAATCCACTAAATGTATTGACCTTGGTAGGGAATCCACTAAATGTATTGACCTTGGTAGGGAATCCACTAAATGCATTGAACTTGGTAGGGAATCCACTAAATGCATTGAACTTGGTAGGGAATCCACTAAATGTATTGACCTTGGTAGGGAATCCACTAAATGTATTGACCTTGGTAGGGAATCCACTAAATGTCTTGAACTTGTATTAATTAGCCCAAGTTTATCATAAGACATAAACAGAATTCATCAGTGATTAGTATTTCCTGCCACTTTCTGAAGAGGTAAGGAGAATGCCCCTGTCTGTGTGTGTGGTGCTCACGTTTACCACTTTGTTTAGCCTTTTAGCGATGATGCTAATGAAAACAGTCTTCTGGTAGATGGAAAAGGCTTTCCCAAAAACCTTCTCAATTAAATGTTAACTACAAAGTAGCTTATGCTTACCTGGCAGAAAGACATCATGATTATTTTCATCAACCCAGTGGGTATTTGTTTACCATGAAATGTGCACTACAAAAACACAGCTAAACAACAGCCTCGGTGCTCACTGGAGTTAAAGGGTAACTACACCAAAAATCAACATTTCTCAGATTTTTACCAGACCTCAAAAGTGGTCTCTTGATGTGGATTAAGGACTTAGAACATGCCACTTGTTGTTTTTTTGAGAGTGAAAACCCTTACCCTCATGCCTGGGCCCACTGATGTAGGGAGAGATGGGGCCGACAGTGGTAGAGCAGTCACAAGCACCTGTTGCTGAGGAGCAATTTGTCCCGTGTTGAGGGGACGGAGTTGCAACTTGTACCAGAGGAGAACATAGCGTCTGATGTGCAGCAGAAGAATATTGTTGTAGGAGTTAAGGAGGGGAGCCATTTCCTCAGACTGGTGATGAGATGCCCAGTACGAGTGATGGGCTGCAAGTGGGGAGTGATGAAAGGGATGTGTTAGAAGCGAGTCAGGGGTCTGTGGCCTCAGTTGAGGAGGAGCAGGATATGGATATCTCTATTGGTATGATAGCAGCTGGCGACGACTCAATTTATGATCTAGAGGAGGTAAATAGGCTTCTGGATCAGACTTTTGGGAAATCTGTCAAATTGGCAGAATATTTCGATGTTGATAAGTTTGTGAGGTCAGCTGTGATGTTACAGAAGACGGTGGGGTTAGACCAGTTCAGTGAGAAGAAGCGTTTTCGCTTGAGGAAATGTGTTACTGCTGTCACGGCAGCAAAAGGTAGTGGGAAACGTGGTCAGGTTAAAAGAAAATTAAAACAATGATGATGATCATGCCTCATAGGTTTTTGTTGTCTTTGTCTCTGTTGTTCTCTGTGGTTTCTTCTGCTTTTCCTTTCTCTTTTCTATATGGAGGTACTAAGGGTAGGTTCTCTTTTCTATATGGAGGTACTAAGGGTAGGTTCTCTCAATATTAATGAGGGAAGGGACAGGAATAAGAGGGCTTGGGTATTAGAAGTAATACAACAGAAAATGCTTAATAAACATATGAGGTACATTTGGGCAGTCTTGATACAACATTTTTAACAGAAATACAATGGTTCATTGGATCAGTCTAAAACTTTGCACATACACTGCTGCCATCTAGTGGACAAAATCTAAATTGCACCTGGCTGGAATAATATATTTTGGCCTTTCTCTTGCATTTCAAAGATGATGGTACAAAAAAATACAAAAGAATGGTTGTTTTTTGTTTGTATTATCTTTTACCAGATCTATTGTGTTATATTCTCCTACATTCCTTTCACATTTCCACAAACTTCAAAGTGTTTCCTTTCAAATGGCACCAAGAAAAGGCATATCCTTGCTTCAGTGCCTGAGCTACAGGTAGCTACAGGTAGATTTGGGTATGTCATTTTAGAAGAAAATTGAAAAAAATGGGCAAATCCTTAAAAGGTTTTAATCACGTAATTATAAAGATAGTTAATTTTTCAATTTACATTTACATTTACATTTAAGTCATTTAGCAGACGCTCTTATCCAGAGTGACTTACAAATTGGTGCATTCACCTTATGATATCCAGTGGAACAACCACTTTACAATAGTACATCTATATCTTTTTTTGGGGGGGGTTAGAAGGATTATTTTATCCTATCCTAGGTATTCCTTAAAGAGGTGGGGTTTCAGGTGTCTCTGGAAGGTGGTGATTGACTCCGCTGTCTTGGCGTCTTGAGGGAGCTTGTTCCACCATAGGGGTGCCAGAGCAGCGAACAGTTTTGACTGGGCTGAGCGGGAACCGTGCTTCCTCAGAGGTAGGGGGGCCAGCAGGCCAGAGGTGGATGAATGCAGTGCCCTTGTTTGGGTGTAGGGCCTGATCAGAGCCTGAAGGTACGGAGGTGCCGTTCCCCTCACAGCTCCGTAGGCAAGCACCATGGTCTTGTAGCGGATGCGAGCTTCAACTGGAAGCCAGTGGAGAGAGTGGAGGAGCGGGGTGACGTGAGAGAACTTGGGAAGGTTGAACACCAGACGGGCTGCGGCGTTCTGGATGAGTTGTAGGGGTTTAATGGCACAGGCAGGGAGCCCAGCCAACAGCGAGTTGCAGTATTCCAGACGGGAGATGACAAGTGCCTGGATTAGGACCTGCGCCGCTTCCTGTGTGAGGCAGGGTCATACTCTGCGAATGCTGTAGAGCATGAACCTACAGGATCGGGTCACCGCCTTGATGTTAGTGGAGAACGACAGGGTGTTGTCCAGGGTCACGCCAAGGTTCTTAGCACTCTGGGAGGAGGACACAATGGAGTTGTCAACCGTGATGGCGAGATCATGGAACGGGCAGTCCTTCCCCGGGAGGAAGAGCAGCTCCGTCTTGCCGAGGTTCAGCTTGAGGTGGTGATCCGTCATCCACACTGATATGTCTGCCAGACATGCAGAGATGCGATTCGCCACCTGGTTATCAGAAGAGGGAAAGGAGAAGATGAATTGTGTGTCGTCTGCATAGCAATGATAGGAGAGACCATGTGAGGATATGACAGAGCCAAGTGACTTGGTGTATAGCGAGAATAGGAGAGGGCCTAGAATAGAGCCCTGGGGGACACCAGTGGTGAGAGCACGTGGTGCGGAGACAGATTCTCGCCACGCCACCTGGTAGGAGCAACCTGTCAGGTAGGACGCAATCCAAGCGTGGGCCGCGCCGGAGATGCCCAACTCGGAGAGGGTGTTGAGGAGGATCTGATGGTTCACAGTATCAAAGGCGGCAGATAGGTCTAGAAGAATGAGAGCAGAGGAGAGAGAGTTAGCTTTAGCAGTGCGGAGAGCCTCCGTGACACAGAGAAGAGCAGTCTCAGTTGAATGACCGGTCTTGAAACCTGACTGATTTGGATCAAGAAGTTCATTCTGAGAGAGATAGCAGGAGAGCTGGCCAAGGACGGCACGTTCAAGAGTTTTGGAGAGAAAAGAAAGAAGGGATACTGGTCTGTAGTTGTTGATATCGGAGGGATCGAGTGTAGGTTTTTTCAGAAGGGGTGCAACTCTCGCTCTCTTGAAGACGGAAGGGACGTAGCCAGCGATGAGCGAGGTGAGGTAAGGGAGAAGGTCTCCGGAAATGGTCTGGAGAAGAGAGGAGGGGATAGGGTCAAGCGGGCAGGTTGTTGGGCGGCCGGATGTCACAAGACGCGAGATTTCATCTGGAGAGAGAGGGGAGAAAGAGGTCAAAGCACAGGGTAGGGCAGTGTGAGCAGGACCAGCAGTGTCGTTTGACTTAGCAAATGAGGATCGGATGTCATCGACCTTCTTTTCAAAACGGTTGACGAAGTCATCCACAGAGAGGGAGGAGGGGGGGAGGGGGAGGAGGATTCAGGAGGGAGGAGAAGGTGGCAAAGAGCTTCCTAGGGTTAGAAGCTGATGCTTGGAATTTAGAGTGGTAGAAAGTGGCTTTAGCAGCAGAGACAGAAGAGGAAAATGTAGAGAGGAGGGAGTGAAAGGATGCCAGGTCCGCAGGGAGGCGAGTTTTCCTCCATTTCCGCTCGGCTGCCGCCCGGAGCCCTGTTCTGTAAGCTCGCAATGAGTTGTCGAGCCACGGAGCAGGAGGGGAGGACCGAGCCGGCCTGGAGGATAGGGGACATAGAGAGTCAAAGGATGAAGAAAGGGAGGAGAGGAGGGTTGAGGAGGCAGAATCAGGAGATAGGTTGGAGAAGGTTTGAGCAGAGGGAAGAGATGATAGGATGGAAGAGGAGAGAGTAGCGGGAGAGAGAGAGCGAAGGTTGCGACTGCGCAATACCATCCGAGTAGGGGCAGAGTGAGAAGTGTTGGATGAGAGCGAGAGGGAAAAGGATACAAGGTAGTGGTCGGAGACTTGAAGCGGAGTTGCAATGAGATTAGTGGAAGAACAGCATCTAGTAAAGATGAGGTCAAGCGTATTGCCTGCCTTGTGAGTAGGGGGGGGAAGGTGAGAGGGTGAGGTCAAAAGAGGAGAGGAGTGGAAAGAAGGAGGCAGAGAGGAATGAGTCAAAGATAGACGTGGGGAGGTTAAAGTCACCCACAACTGTGAGAGGTGAGCCATCCTCAGGAAAGGAACTTATCAAGGCGTCAAGCTCATTGATGAACTCTCCAAGGGAACCTGGAGGGCGATAAATGATAAGGATTTTAAGCTTGAAAGTGCTGGTAACTGTGACAGCATGGAATTCAAAGGAGGCAATAGACAGATGGGTCAGGGGAGAAAGAGAGAATGTCCACTTGGGAGAGATGAGGATTCCAGTGCCACCACCCCGCTGGCCAGATGCTCTCGGGGTATGAGAGAACACGTGGTCAGACGAGGAGAGAGCAGTAGGAGTAGCAGTGTTATCTGTGGTAATCCATGTTTCCGTCAGCGCCAAGAAGTCGAGGGACTGGAGGGTAGCATAGGCTGAGATGAACTCTGCCTTGTTGGCCGCAGACCGGCAGTTCCAGAGGCTGCCGGAGACCTGGAACTCCACGTGGGTCGTGCGCGCTGGGACCACCAGGTTAGAGTGGCAGCTGCCACGCGGTGTGAAGCATTTGTATGGCCTGTGCAGAGGGGAGAGAACAGGGATAGACAGACACCTAGTTGACAGGCTACAGAAGAGGCTACGCTAATGCAAAGGAGATTGGAATGACAAGTGGACTACACGTCTCGAATGTTCAGAAAGTTAAGCTTACGTTGCAAAAATCTTATTGACTAAAATGACTAAAATGATACAGTACTGCTGGCTGGTGAAGTAGGCTAGCTAGCAGTGGCTGCGTTGTTGACTTTGTTTGAAAGTGTAGCTGGCTAGGTAACCTCGATAGTTTCAGTACTACACCTTATCATGATACAAAGGCAACTATGTAGATAGCTAACATAACACTAATCAAGACGTTCCTTTGTAATGTATTTAGTTTCTACAATGCTGCTCGTCGGTAATAGTTGGCTAGGTTTGGAAAATGGCGTCGCGGGGGACGAAAATAGCTGGCTAGCTAACCTCGATAATTACTCTAAACTACACAATTATCAAACTATGACAAAGACAACTATGTAGCTAGCTAACACTACACTACTCAAATCGTTTCGTTGTAATGTATTAGTTTCTACAGTGCTGCTAGTCGGTAAAGGTTGGCTAGCAAGCAGGGGGTTTGATGTTGACAAGGTGTGTTGACTAAGTCTGGGGAACGGCGTCGCGGTGGACGAAAATAGCTAGCTAGCTAACCTCGATAATTTACTCTAAACTACACAATTATCTTAGATACAAAGACAGCAAAGACAACTATGTAGCTAGCTAACACTACACTAATCAAATCGTTCCGTTGTAATGTATTAGTTTCTACAGTGCTGCTAGTCGGTAGAAGTTGGCTAGCTAGCAGTGTTGACTAAGTTAGGTGAACGGCGTCGCGGCGCGGCGGATGAAAATAGCTGGCTAGCTAACCTCGATAATTACTCTAAACTACACAATTATCTTTGATACAAAGACAGCTATGTAGCTAGCTTATCTCTTACATCTAGATGTTCCGCTAGAGGAACACCTGCTCCAATATCCAATGATGGGTGTGGCGCGAAATACAAACTCCTCTAAAATCCGAAAAACTTCCATTTTTCAAACATATGACTATTTTACAGCATTTTAAAGACAAGACTCTCGTTAATCTAACCACACTGTCCGATTTCAAAAAGGCTTTACAGCGAAAGCAAAACATTAGCTTATGTCAGCTGAGTACCCAGCCAGAAATAATCAGACACCCATTTTTCAAGCTAGCATATAATGTCACAAAAAACAAAACCACAGCTAAATGCGGAACTAACCTTGGATGATCTTCATCAGATGACAACCCCAGGACATTATGTTATTCAATGCATGCATGTTTTGTTCAATCAAGTTCATATTTATATCAAAACCCAGCTTTTTTACATTAGCATGTGACGTTCAGAACTAGCATACCCCCCGCAAACCTCCGGTGAATTTACTAAATTACTCACGATAAACGTTCACAAAAAACATAACAATTATTTTAAGAATTATAGATACAGAACTCCTCTATGCACTCGATATGTCCGATTTTAAAATAGCTTTTCGGTGAAAGCACATTTTGCAATATTCTCAGTAGATAGCCTGGCATCACAAGGCTAGCTATTTAGACACCCAGCAAGTTTAGCCTTCACCAAACTCCGATTTACTATTAGAAAAGTTTCATTACCTTTGGTGTTCTTCGTCAGAATGCACTCCCAGGACTTCTACTTCAATAACAAATGTTGGTTTGGTTCCAAATAATCCATAGTTATATCCAAATGGCGGCGTATTGTTGTGCGTTCAAGACACTATCCGAAGGGTAAAGAAGGGTGACGCGCCCGGTGCGTTTCGTGACAAAAAAATTCAAAATATTCCATTACCGTACTTCGAAGCATGTCAACCGCTGTTTAAAATCAATTTTTATGCCATTTTTCTCGTAAAAAAACGATAATATTCCGACCGGGAGTCGTTGTTTTCGTTCAAAGACTGAAAATAAAAACATGGCGTCGTCGCGTGCACGCGTGCGCCAGTCTCATTGTTCTCAGATCGACCACTTACCAAATGCGCTACTGTTTTTCAGCCATGGCCTGCAAAGTCATCATTCAACATTCTGGCGCCTTCTGAGAGCCTATGGGAGCGTTAGAAAATGTCACGTTACAGCAGAGATCCCCTGTTTTGGATAGAGATGATCAAGAAGGCCAAGAAATGGTCAGAGAGGGCGCTTCCTGTTTGGAATCTTCTCAGGTTTTGGCCTGCCAAATGAGTTCTGTTATACTCACAGACACCATTCAAACATTTTTAGAAACATTGGAGTGTTTTCTATCCAAAGCTAATAATTATATGCATATTCTAGTTTCTGGGCAGGACTAATAATCAGATTAAATCGGGTACGTTTTTTATCCAGCCATGAAAATACTGCCCCCTATCCATAACAAGTTAATGGACGAAAGAACACTATACACAAAAACGAGAAAACTGACAGCCAAACAGTACTGTCAGGTGCAATACGTAACAGAAACAATTACCCACAAAACCCCAACGGAAAAACAGGCACTTATGTGTGACTCCCAATCAGCAACAACCAACAACAGCTGTGCCTGATTGGAAGCCACACGGCCAAAATCAATGAAACAGACAACATAGAAAATGAACATAGAACGCCCACCCAATGTAACACCCTGGCCTAACCAAAATAAAGAAAAAAACCCCTCTCTATGGCCAGGGCGTAACATTGCTTCACAAAAAAAAATATTTTGCATCTTCAAAGTGGTAGGCATGCTGTGTAAATCAAATGATAGAAACCCCCCAAAAATCTATTTCAATTCCAGGTTGTAAGGCAACAAAATAGGAAAAACGACAAGGGGTTGAATACTTTAACAAGCCACTATACATAGCATAGCTTGAACATAACCAAACAATGATTTATATGTCAAGACAAAGGTAGGGGCGTGACTTCTCAGAAATGTTCATCTGTTTCCTAGAACTGCCTGTTGTGCTGTTGTTGAGCGGCTGGTATCACCTCCCCTCATTATCCCCCATGTTGTTCCACTTCCGCTTCTGGGAGGAACCAGGCAGGGCCACAGAGCAGGTAAGTACAGATTCTTCTCCAGTGACGACAATGCCAACTTGATACTACCTCTGTTACACTGAACACATATCCTAGATCTAGAGGAACTTGATTTACAAGTAGAAGAATGTTCTATAGGTGTTATGATTGGGGTGATGTGTGTTCCAACTTCCACTGCCAACAAGGAACACAACTGCTTAACAAATTGCATTGGTGTCAACCATACTTTTCTTCAGTCTAATCCAACTGAACCCAGTTTTACCTGTTGTAAATATTTTTTTAGCACAACAAACTGTGTCTTAAGTTTCCGGAAATATATTTGAGACTTTAACAGTTGCTATTAAATCAGTATTTCTGATGTTTTCTTGTTTTGTTTGTTCATCATGTTTTGACCTCCAGACTCCCCCGTCTCATCCCACCAACTCTGTCAGCCTGCCAGGCCCCACAATGCAGCCTCCACACCACTGCAGTAACAGCCACATTTTCCCATCACAAAGCTTCAGTACTATCTCAATGTGTTGTAAGTCCTGTACAGCACTTGGTATTCATCACTGTTGAGACAATGTTACAGCTGATATCATGTAATGACATTTCCAACCTAACCAACCCCCTCTGATTCTTCTCATTCAGGAAGTATCATCCAGGATCCTGTGGCAACGACCATGTGAAACAGCATTGACCCGTGATCACCACCAACCAGGGCTCCACAGTGGTACCCTTCGATGCCCAGGCTTCGCTCAAGATCAACTAAAGGAGATTTGGAAGGATCCCAGTGAGCAAAATTGACATTTTTTGTTGTTGTATATATGTATTTTCAATGTCTTTTGATCATAGGGATGGCGTCCCGAGAGAGTACACCAGGCAGCAAACAGCACTTTGATGTGATTGGCTGGTCAGCAGGAAGTATTATTTTGCTAAATAGAAGGGATGATGGATCTGACAGAGAACGTTTTCTTATGGAATGATGTCAGGTTAATACTGTAAATAAAAAAGGTGAAATGTACAGAATGACTTGATTGATCAATTAATAACACACCAAACTGTTGTTTTAATACATGGAAGAATTTGATTAGTCAAGGTACAATACACAAAAACATTTATGGAATGACTAGACTGGTCAAAGTATATGGAATAACTTGAGCAGTAAATGCATGATACTGACTTGGACTTTCAACATGAGACAGTCATTAGTTTTTTATCAGTCCTTCCTCTGGTGACACATTGGCCCCTTGTCAGTGGCACCTGGAGTGAAGGGCCCGACAGTCATACTGCAAATTATAATGTAATAACCAAAAATTACTGTAAAAACTCATTTTAATGTAATAACTGATAATGTAGTTTCCCCCGATTTTAATTAAGTATTCATTATTTTCTAATTTATTAACCTCCCTGGGCAAGGTGGCACGTTTGCTAGTCAACAGCCAGTGGAATCGTGTGGCGCGAAATACAAATACCTCATAAATGCTATAACTTCAATTTCTCAAACATATGACTATTTTACACCATTTTAAAGACAAGACTCTCGTTAATCTAACCACACTGTCCGATTTCAAAAAGGCTTTACAGCAAAAGCAAAACATTAGATTATGTCAGGAGAGAACCCTGCAAAAAATAATCACACAGACATTTTCAAAGCATGCATATATGTCACAAAAACCAAAACCACAGCTAAATGCAGCACTAACCTTTGATGATCTTCATCAGATGACACTCCTAGGACTTATGTTATACAATACATGCATGTTTTGTTCAATCAAGTTCATATTTATATCAAAAAACTGCTTTTTACATTAGCATGTGATGTTCAGAACTAGCATACACACCGCAAACTTCCGGTAAATTTACTTAATTACTCACAACTAACGTTCACAAAATACATAACAATTATTTTAAGAATTATAGATACAGAACTCCTTTATGCAATCGCGGTGTCAGATTTTAAAATAGCTTTTCAGCGAAAGCACATTTTGCAATATTCTGAGTAGATAGCCCGGCCATCACGGCTAGCTAATTTGACACCCACCAAGTTTGGCCCTCACCAAACTCAGATTTACTATTAGAAAATTGGATTACTTTGCTGTTCTTCGTCAGAATGCACTCCCAGGACTTCTACTTCAACAACAAATGTTCTTTTGGTTAAAAATAATCCATAGTTATATTGAAATAGCTCTGTTTTGTTAATGCATTGAGGTCAGTATCCGAAGGGTGACGCGCGGGCGCATTTCGTGACAAAAAAATTCAAAATATTCCATTACCGTACTTCGAAGCATGTCAAACGCTGTTTAAAATCAATTTTTAGGCTATTTTTCTCGTAAAATAGCGATAATATTCCAACCGGGCGACGTTGTATTCATTCAAAGAGAGAAGGAAAAAAATGGAGTCCTCTCGTGCATGCGCGCTCCAGTGTCAGTGTTCCCTGCCTGACCACTCACAAACACTCCTGCTGTTTTTCGCCCAGAGACTGCAGAGCTCTCATTCCACTTTCTGGCGCCTTCTTAGAGCCAATGGAAGCCTTAGAAAATGTCACGTTACAGCAGAGATGCTGTATTTTTGATAGAGATGCCCTAGAAGGACAACAAATTGTCAGACAGGGCACTTCCTGCATGGAATCTTCTCAGGTTTTGGCCTGCCATATGAGTTCTGTTATACTCACAGACACCATTGAAACAGTTTTAGAAACTTTAGAGTGTTTTCTATCCAAATCTACTAATTACATGCATATTCTGGTTTCTGGGTAAGAGTAGTAACCAGTTTAAATCGGGTACGTTTTTTATCCGGCAATGAAAATACTGCCCCCTAGCCCCAACAGGTTTTAAGCATTTTCCCCAATTTCAGGTGCAGAATGTTTTAAGGCCCAAGTAAATGTGATATTCCTGTGTTTTTATATATATTTTCACATTATGATGTTGGAATAATACTGTGAAATTGCAAAAAGCATAATGCCCTTTTAGTGTAACAGCTGTTTGAAAAGACCACTTGACATTTCAGCCTGTTTTGGTGGGATGGAGTTTTGGCCTGCAGAATGTGTTAATATACCAGTAAGAAAGAAAGTCCCAGCTGAACAACAGATTCCAAATGACTGCATTTCACAAATTTAATCTGTTCACTTTGATATGTTATCAAGTCTGTTAAATACTTCAAATTGTGAAGGTGGAGCACAAAATGGGGGTAAGATTCTTTTAAAACTCACTGTGAGCATTTTTGATGAAAGTTAACTAAAGAGGTGAAGTTTATGTTACCTATATTCTATTTACAAAAGTCTGTTTATCAAACGATCATGAACATCATCTGTTGTCTGCCTTGAAACGGTGCTGTTAAAGATACTTTTTGTGTTTATCATATAAATGCACGAGAAGATTAAAAACATGTCACCGAGGCAGGGTGACAACGGTAGATAGCTAGCCGTAAACTGGTAGACAGTGTCCTTTGTCCCCGCCTGTTAGGTACGGTTTTCTCTGGTACACAGCAGTAGGGAGGCAGGGGTGACAACATGTGCTTGCTAACTAGCAAGCTAGCACAAAGTTTAGCTAACTAGCAAGCTAGCTGGTTAGCTAGAACATGATGTTGCCCCAGCCTCCCACCTGCTGTTCCATCGGGAAGCGGGAGCGACCAGTAGACAGTGTCCTCTGCCCCCGCCTGTCAGGCACTGTTTTCCCACAGTCCTGTTAATGACAGTGAGGACAGGTATTCGGCAGATGGTCGCAAAGGACACTGTATAAAAACAACTCATAATACTTTTATTACCCTTTTGACCCACATTCAAATTCTCACAAGCAAAAGTTGTACTTTTCTCTGAGTTGTAAAAGCAAGCAGAGCAGAAACCAGCTACTCTCTAGTTGACTGATGTAGCTGGCAAGGTAACTGATTGACTCAACAGAAAAAAACTAGACTAGTGTTTATTCTCACTTTTGAGCTAGTAGTGAAACTGACATTTAACGTTAGCTAATGTTTCATCCCGTCTCGATTGTTACAAACAACACAATTAAGCGAACAAAAAGACACAATAGGTTGGAGGCATTGAAAACGTCCACCATCTCAAACTGACATGTAACGTTAGTGTTGTAATGTTCCATCCCGTCTCGACTGAGGTGAATGAACTAGCTAGCTAGTAACTACCACATCCAGTTCAGCTCTAGCATCCAGCCTTAGCCTCTAGCTATCTGTCAGATAGGGCAGCAGGTAGCCTAGAGCGTTGGGTCAGTAAACGAAAGGTCTCTGGATCTAATCCCCAAACAAATTATTTGAAATGTCTGTCAATGTGCCCTTGAACAAGACACTTAACCCGAGCTCTGGATAAGAGTGTCTGCTAAATGATGTAAATAGTGCTGTAACAATAGCAACATCATATTGCTATCTAACAGCTGTTGTCTGTATGGAAATGTTTTGTAGCCTTTGTTTTCAACAGAAGTAAATGAACTTGGCTGGCTTTCCGCAGTTGGTGTACCATTAGAGCCAGAGCTATCCAAACAAGTTGGCTAAGGCTGTTATTTTTGCCTCAATCACACTAGATGTGAATCAGGCCCGTCGCCATGAGGGGGCTAAAGGGGGATTAGCCCACTCATTTTAAACTTGTTTTATGTTATTATAAAAATATCAAAAAAGTTTAATTGATTAAATAACAGGTTGACATATCATTACATACAGTATAGAACACCATCTAGAAGACATATCATTACATACAGTATAGAACACCATCTAGAAGACATATCATTACATACAGTATAGAACACCATCTAGAAGACAGAGACATATCATTACATACAGTATAGAACACCATCTAGAAGACAGAAGACATATCATTACATACAGTATAGAACACCATCTAGAAGACAGAGACATATCATTACATACAGTATAGAACACCATCTAGAAGACATATCATTACATACAGTATAGAACACCATCTAGGAGACATATCATTACATACAGTATAGAACACCATCTAGAAGACAGAGACATATCATTACATACAGTATAGAACACCATCTAGAAGACATATCATTACATACAGTATAGAACACCATCTAGAAGACAGAGACATATCATTACATACAGTATATCATTGATGACATGTATAAATCCTTACTTTATATTTCCTGTACCACTTTCCATTCCAGTAGCCTTATTACTGGTTAGGGTTACTGCTGCTAGTACAGTGGAAGAATGAGGCATCACAGTACTTGTTACACCACTGTACTAACAGGAACAATTACACACCAATAAACACACTGTAATGTAAAGTGTTCCATCATTCTCAATGATCAGTCAATACATCCAGTATTCATTTCACCTACAGTACATTGTATCCATTTCAAGTCCCCCTCCCCCCATTGTAGCTAATTATCTATAACACATTGTACAGTTTTACAACCACGTATGAGTTATTATGGAGGCTTATAGTTGGTATCACAGCATATCAGTTTAAGACATTACAACATTCATTAAAAACATTATAGATATGTACTTCATAGAAACTGTTACCCTTTATATATTCTAACCACTCTATTTAATGTATTCCATATTAAGGGTCCTAACCTAGGAACTAAAATATTTGTCTCGATTAACATTGTGTACTCTCCATCCCTCTAACCCCACCCTCCCTCTAACCCCTCCCCTCTGGCAGAACCAGGAAGTCCCTCCCCTCCACAAACTCTCTTCTGTGGAAACTAAACTGATCTGAGTCACTTTGTCGTCTGTCTGTGTGAGAGTGAACAACCGTCCAAATGGCTCAGCAGGGAGTTCTGCTGGACCAGGACCAGTTCTGTTGTTCTGTCTGTCTGGATCTACCGAAGGAGCCGGTCACTACTGCCTGTGGACATAATTACTGTAGAATCTGTATTGAGGGCTGCTGGGATCAGGAGGTTCTGAAAGGGGTCTATAGCTGTCCTCAGTGCATAGAGACCTTCACTCAAAGGCCTAATCTGAGGAAAAATAACATGTTGGCTGAGCTGGTGGAGAAACTGAAGAAGACAGGACTCCAGGCTGCTCCCCCTCCTGCTCTGTGCTGTGCTGGACCTGGAGATGTGGTGTGTGATGTATGCACTGGGACCAGAAAGCAGAAAGCCCACATGTCCTGTCTGGCATGTCTGGCCTCTTACTGTGAGACTCACCTCAAACTTCACTATGAATCTCCTGCTTTCAAGAAGCACAAGCTGGTCAAAGCCACCGCACAACTACAGGAGAAGATCTGCTCTCATCATGACAAACTGCTGGAGGTTTACTGTCGTACCGATCAGCAGTGTATCTGTCTGCTGTGTGTGATGGATGAACATAAAGGCCATGATACAGTGTCAGCTGCAGCAGAGAGGACTGAGAAACAGGTAAGACCAGAACAACTTGTTGGTGCCTGTCTGATAAACAAAGAATTAAAGATACAGTAGGAACTAAGGCTGTTTGAATATGGGATCATTCAAATGAAATTGATCTACAATTATGAACACAAACCTTGATTATATAGATATGTTAACCCAGATTCTTCAAATGTATCACCATTTTCTAAAGTCAAACACTATTATCATTCTGAATGGCCTTTAATGAGTCCAAAGTTCAGTCTCAACCTCTTGATAGATTTTCGTCCACTGTTAAAACTATAATCATTCACATAGCAACGTAATAATATAATTTCACAGAGATACATTTGAATCCTTCCTCTCTATGGACCCTATGTCACATTACTATACTATTGATCTACTGGACTAATAAAGCTTGATAGCTCATTGAAGAGTGATTCTCCACAGAGGCAGCTGGGGATGAGTCAGCAGAAGGTCCAGCAGAGATTTCAGGAGCTCCAACAGGCTGTGGAGTCTTTCAAGGTGAGTATTGTTGACCAGAGGGGACACACCATTTCACTTCTCTCCTCCAGTGAGAGTGAGAGAGTGAGAGAGAGAGCGAGAGGCCCCTATCCAATCCCACTGACCCCACTGTTGGGAACAGGCTGTCTTGACCCCTTTCAGAGAATTGACTGCTTAATGTAACTGACGGGATATGAACCCAGGTCTACTGCAGGAGAAACCAACATCTTGACCATTACACCAAGAGGACATTCCCTATTGGGCCGACACTGATTTAGAAGTTGCAGGCGGGGCTACCTCATCACATAACCATGAGTAACCAAGACTGACTCATGTCCCCTATACATTAACATTGACCTCTCTGTCTCTCAATTAAATTCAAAGATCTTTATTGGCATGGGAAACATATCTTTACTATGCCAAAGCAAGTGAAGTAGATAATAAACAATCATGAATGAACAGTAAACATTACACAACATTTATTTTCAAAAGAATAGAGACATTTCAAATGTTATAATTCAAGAGCAAACAGAGAGAGCCGTGTTCCAGACTGAGTTCTGGAGGAGAAATGGAAATGAATGAGGGAGAGTTAAGTGAGGTAGAAGGTGTGGAGAAGAGCTCAGAACCAGAGAAGTATTTGGTCATGTGAGATTTGACTTCAGAAGAGTTCCAGGGTGTGTTGAGTGGTGGTGTCCCGTCCTCCCAGGTCGTTGGCATGGTGCAGGAGCAGATAGGGTCAAAGTAGTGGAATGGGGTAGTGGGTTTTTAACCTGTTAGGGTATAGGGGGCAGTATTGAGAATTTTTTGAAAAAATATGTGCCCATTGTTAACTGCCTATTACACCAACTCAGAAGCTATAATATGCATATTATTGTTCAGGTTTGGATAGAAAACACCCTAAAGTTTCTAAAACTGTTTGAATGGTGTCTGTGAGTATAACAGAACTCATTTGGCAGGCAAAACCCTGAGACAGATTCTGACAGGAAGTGGATACCTGATGTGTTGAATTGACTTTCAGCCTATGCCATTGAAAAACAAAGGGGCTGAGGAATGTTTTGGCACTTCCTATTGCTTCCACAAGATGTCCCCAGCCTTTACAAAGTGTTTTGAGTCTTATACTTTGAGATCTGACTGAAGAAGAGCCTTGGAACGGTGATGGCCCATTAGACACCTTGCGCGTGAGTTGATGGTGGGTACTCTCATTCTGAAACGTTTTAAAAGAGAACCCAATGGTCCGCCGTCAGGGTTTTGCCTGCCAAATGAGTTCTGTTATACTCACAGACACCATTCAAACAGTTTTAGAAACTTTAGGGTGTTTTCTATCCAAACCTGAACAATAATATGCATATTCTAGCTTCTGAGTTGGTGTAATAGGCAGTTAAAAATGGGCACATATTTTTTCAAAAAATTCTTAATACTGCCCCCTATACCCTGACAGGTTAACCACGTGGTATGGTTAAAAGTTAATCAAGAGAAATGCATGGTCTCCAACCCTTAGCCATCTCGTAATTGAGGTAAGCTCGGTCTGGTGATAGACAACCTTGGTGGGGGTTTTATTTGGAAGAGCAGAAAAGGGCCTGTCCCATGACGCCAGACCGTAACTGTGCTCATGGGCGGTCCTCTGATTTAGTTAAGACTCCAAAGGGAATTGGAGTTTCCTTCATTAAACAGTCCAAAATCACATTACACAATTTCACAAACAGTTCCATCCTTATTCATTCATTTTATACAACCATTAGATGTAAGTCTCATACCTGAGACTCTTCTATAAACATGATTATGGTAATGTGGCCGTATTGTCTCTCATGAATTTCACAAAATTGTACCAAACGGAGCAGTTCGTTGCTGGATTCTTCACCGATCTTTTATACCTTCTCCAGAACATAAATGTCGTTCGGTTCTCCAGTTCTGTGAGGTGGAAGAACTCCTTTGTTCTCTCTATACTGGGGCCATGAGGAGAGGGTCTCCTCGTAGGGATTTACGACCGCTCTTACAGAGCCTGGTGTCAGAAGTATAGAGGTCGGGGGATGGTGCTTGACAGTAGCCTACAATGACAGTAGCCTACAACTATTTTAGTAATAATATTATGTTTGTAAATACCATTTTAGTACTAAATAACATTTGTTATTTTTTAAATTAAACCTATGTAAGCATTTGCTTTTTATTAGTTATTTTATTATATTTATTATTGCAAGGCAGAACACTTGATAAAAAAGACTCATTTGTTTTATTTTTTAAATGTGGTTTGAACTGGGTGACATAGTAACCTCTATGTGAAAGTCCAGCAATTGGCGTGGGATAGGTGGGGCAGGTTTGAGACTGATCTCTGGAATTAAATACACTTTATTTCGCAGCTGACTCACCAATATCTTTACGTGAATTAATAACTTTTAATTGGTAAATATTTCCAATAGATGGCAGCATAAGACCACAAAGCATCAGTTATAGGCTACAAGCAGCAATATGATTGACATAAAATAGCATGCAACCAAAGCCTATATATCCCATGATTTTCTAAAATGGTCACTCATTACTTTACAGTTAGCTATATATCTCTTGTTAGTCCTGTGTTGATTTTGGGTGATCAAAACAATATTAACTATAGCAGGTATTGAACCCCGGTCAAATAACCACTAGTCAGATGTGCTGATCTCAACCCTAGTAAACATGCATTATAACATCATGTTAATATGTCATATTGGGAGGAAACAGCCTCGGAATAGAAAAGACGATGCATCTTCCAGCCCGACAATAAATTACATCATGCAGCCCTCACGGTTAGTAAATGTACCTCAACATGCCCCTCTCTTGTGGGAGAAGGCAGAGCGCTCGCTGCTCGCAGACGGAGGGGTTTGTTAAGTTTGATACTTGTACTTGACCTAAACTAATCTGAACTGTCTTATTTTTTTTACATTTTAGTCATTTAGCAGATGCTCTTATCCAGAGCGACTTACAGTAGTGAATACATACATTTAATTTCATTTCATGCATTTCATACATTTTGTATATATTTAATGTAAATGTATATATGTATATATTTAAATGAGTGACATTATCTGCCAAAGAAACACCCCCTTAACATATAAACACAGACACTGGACACAGACACTGAAAATGAGCTTTTTTAATATAAATGTGGTAGCTCTCATAAGAGCCTTTGATTTGCTGAGCAGTTTTCAGGAGTGTGCTGCCTGCCTGCCTTCAGGAGTCTGTCTGTGAAATGAAAAGTTAATAAGTTACTGCCACGCTTTTTATATTTTATATGCAACCTTTATTTAACTAGGTAAGTCAGTTAAGAACAAATTCTTATTTTCAATTATGGTCTACCTAGGAACAGTGGGTTTTCTGCCTTGTTCAGGGGCAGAGCAACAGATTTTTACCTTGTTAGCTCGGGGATTCGATCCATTAACCTTTCGGTTACTGGCCCAGCGCTCTAACCACTATGCTACCTGCTGCCCAGCCCAATGCTCTAACCACTAGGCTACCTGTTGCCCGGCCAAACGCTCTAACCACTAGACTACCTGCTGACCGGCCCAATGCTCTAACCACTAGACTACCTGCCGCCCGGCCAAACGCTCTAACCACTAGGTTACCTGCCCCCCTTTCACAGAGGTCTAGTTTACGTTTACATGTGAGTCATTTAGCAGACACTCTTATCCAGAGCCACTAGGGTTAAGAGCCCAAATCTGCCTAAAAAAGGTGATTTACAGATTTTTCACCAAGTCTGCTCGGGGATTCGAACCAGCCACCTTTCAGTTACTGCCCAACGTTCTTAACCACTAGATTACAAACCACTAAATGTTAAACACAAAGTCAAATGGTAGTAGATAAATGGTAAGCTGGTTAAATAAAAGACTGCTGTTATAACTTTCAGACTGCCATTGTTTTGGGGAAATAGGGACATGTCTATTTCTCCAATTATCTGTAATAGATGTATTTATTTTAATGGTTTGTAGTTCTACACCATTTTAATCAGGATAACTTATTGTTTCTAATGATGTAAGTTTGAGCAGCTTAGTTATGGTATGTCTGTTTATTTCACTAAATATCTCACAATGTGTAAATTTAGATGTTTTTATGTCGGACACCATTTTAATCAGGAGAATCTCCTCTTTCTAATGACATAAGGTTGGGCAGCGTCCTCTGCTGTCATCGATTGCTAGACCAGAAATAGTCAGAAGTTGCCCGTTTTTTCCTACTTCCTGGTAATACAGACATAAACACACTTGGCACCATCGAGGTGCGGATGTTTACTTTCTACACCAGTTGTTATTTTTCAATTTGGTCCTAAGAACAGGTTTTAGTGGTAAAATAAAGAGGTAGACATTTTTTGGTGCCATTTAGGTGAAATGGAATTGGGTTTGTGGCTGGATCAGCAGAACTTCATCATGTGGCCGGAGAGACTGAATACAGTAGGGATTTCTATGCTGCAGTACTGAGGGCCTGGCAGCTGCTGAGACCCACACGAGAGGGGGGTGTGGTGCCTGGGCCGTGGGTATGGGAGGAGCTGCTGATCACTGGGTTTGGTGGACCTGGAGAGCAGGGTGGCAGCGTTCTGACTCAAAGCAGCACAGAGGCTACTGTACCATACAGAGGTGGGCTTAGTGGGAGTGAAGGGGCATCAGTGGCAGGGGGTTGTGGGGGCTGAGAGCATGGCAGGGTATAGGTAGAGTGTGCTCTATAAGCTCCCAGTGCTGGAAAGGTCAGGGGTCATCCAGTGGTGGGTATTACGTGGAGCCCTGGACACCAATAGCCGGTTGGCTCGGGTTGACCTGGGAGTTGGGGAGAGTTGTCCGTTTTCAACAATGACAAACTGTTCATGTTTTTTCTGTGTTGCCAGGGTAATGCCGTTACTGTGGATGCCTTAGGGTTGAGTTTGAGTTTTACAAAATTATCAACATTGTAGAGATGTTTCAGGAGGTATGGGGGCTCAGGGGGGCTGTCTGTACGGCTGGAGAGGAGGGGCTGTCTGTACGGCTGGAGAGGAGGGGCTGTCTGTACGGCTGGAGAGGAGGGGCTGTCTGTACGGCTGGAGAGGAGGGGCTGTCTGTACGGCTGGAGAGGAGGGGCTGTCTGTACGGCTGGAGAGGAGGGGCTGTCTGTACGGCTGGAGAGGAGGGGCTGTCTGTACGGCTGGAGAGGAGGGGCTGTCTGTACGGTTGGAATGTGGTGCTGGATGGTGTATTGTACTGTGGTGTTGGGAACTGTATAATGTGATTGTGTGGAGGTTATGGTGGCACGCAATGTGTTTTTAGGAGGGGGGGGTGTTAGTGTAATGAGGATGACAAGTAAGTCTCTCTCTCTCTCTCTCTCTCTCTCTCTCTCTCTCTCTCTCTCTCTCTCTCTCTCTCTCTCTCTCGACAGCGCTCTGCACAGGCAGCAGTGGAGGACAGTGATCAGATCTTTACTGAGCTGATCCGCTCCATTGAGAGAAGGCGCTCTGAGGTTAAGGAGCTGATCAGAGCCCAAGAGAAGGCTCAAGTGAGTCAAGCTGAAGGACTCCTGGAGCAACTGAAGCAGGAGATAGCTGAGCTGACGAAGAGAATCACTGAGCTGGAGCAGCTCTCACACACAGAGGATCACATCCATTTCCTCCAGGTAACTAAACTGTCTTGTTACATGTGATATGAAATTAACTTAATGTGAAACTATTCATTTCAATCATTATGTTGTCCTGTCCCTCTCTCCCTCCTCTCTGTCCGTCTCTCTCTCTGTCCCTCTCGCTCCCTCTGTCCCTCTCTCTCTCTCTCTCTCTCTCTGTGTCCTTCTTTCTCTCTCTGTCCCTCTCTCTGTCCCTCTCTCTGTCCCTCTCTCTGTCCCTCTCTCTGTCCCTCTCTCTGTCCCTCTCTCTGTCCCTCTCTCTGTCCCTCTCTCTGTCCCTCTCTCTGTCCCTCTCTCTGTCCCTCTCTCTGTCCCTCTCTCTCTCTGTCCCTCTCTCTGTCCCTCTCTCTCCAGAGTTATCAGTCTCTCTCCAGTATCAGTGTATCTTCAGACTTACCCAGCATCGTTGTCAGTCCTCTTCAGTACTTTGGAGATGTGAGTAAGACTGTGTCTGAACTGAGAGAGAAACTAGAAGACCTCCTTAAAGTAGAATGGACCAAGATCTCCACTGCAGGTGTGTTGAAAACAATAAGAACATCAACTTTAGACCATTGAAAGTTCCCTACTAGTCATATACATGTGGAATATGGTATGATGATAACATTCCCTCTCTCTGTCAATGTGTTTGTGTGTCTGTAGTGAATATAGTGGATGTTTTACTGCCTCCAGAGCCCAAGACCAGAGACCAGTTGTTACAATGTGAGTCTCTTTATTGTGAAGTAACTAACAGTCTCTTTTTACTGACACTCCTAACAATCCCTCTAGAAATATATAGCAATAGTAGATCTAATCAAAGACTGGGTATCTATCTGACTCCTCATATTTCTCTGATTTGATCTCTGCTGTGCTCTAATCAAAGACAGGGTAGATACAGTATCTGACTTAACTTATTGTTCTGACTCCCCTCATTGGTCTCTGCTCTGCTCTTCTCCCAGATTCCTGTCAGCTCACACTGGACCCAAACACAACATACACACACCTCTCTCTGTCTGAAGGGAACAGAAAGGTGACCTATACAGACCATGACCAACGATATCCTGACCATGGAGACAGATTCACCAAACAGAGGCAGGTTCTGTGTAGAGAGGGTCTGTCTGGACGCTGTTACTGGGAGGTGAAGTGGACTGGTGATGTTTATACAGCAGTCTCATATAAAGACATCAGCAGAACAGGGTCAGGTGGTGGATTTGGACACAATAACAAGTCCTGGAGTTTACAGTACGATAGAGGTAGTTATTGTTTCAGACACAATAATGTTTTGACTAAAGTATCAGGCCCTCAGTCCTCCAGAGTAGGAGTGTACCTGGATCACAAGGCAGGTACTCTGTCCTTCTACAGTGTCTCTGACACAATGACCCTCCTCCACAGAGTCCAGACCACATTCACTCAGCCCCTCTATCCTGGGTTTAGGGTCTATGGTACTGCTGAGCTGGTTAACCTCTTAGTGACCCCTTCAAGATAGGATCCAGTTAACGGACAAAATAGCAGGGCGAGAAATTCAAAACTACAAAAATCTCATAATTCAAATTTCTCACACATACAAGTATTATACACCATTTTAAAGATAGGATTCTCGTTAATTCAACCACAGTGTTCAATTTCAAAAAGGCTTTATGGCGAAAGCAAAACATTAGATTATGTCAGGAGAGAACCACATCACCTTGACAAGAATATCCACACAGCCATTTTCCTAGCAAAGAGAGGCGTCACAAAAACCAGAAAGACAGCTAAAATGAAGCACTAACCTTTGACGATCTTCATCAGATGACACTCCTAGGACATCATGTTATACAATACATGCATGTTTTGTTCGATCAAGTTCATATTTATATCCAAAAATCCCATTTTTACATTGGCGCATAATGTTCAGAAATATTTTGCCTCCAAAACCTCCGGTGAATGAACACAATGAGCACACATATTACAGAAATACCCATCATAAACGTTGACAAAATATATAACAATTACTTAAAGAATTATAGATAGACTACTCCTTAATGCTACCGCTGTGTCAGATTTCAAAATAACTTTACGGAGAAAGCACATTGTTCAATATTCTGAGTACAGAGCTCAGCCATTAATGCAAGCTATACAGCTAGCCGCCAAGTCATGGCATCAACAAAACTCTAATTTAGTGTTATAAATCTTTCCTTACCTTTGCTGATCTTCGGCGGAATGCACTCGCAGGACTCCCACTTCCACAAGAAATGTTCATTTGTTCGATAAAGTCCAACATTTATGTCCAAATACCTCAGTTTTGTTGGCGTGTCCAGAACACTATTCCAAAGGCGGGAGTGCCAAACAATAGACGAAAAGTCGAAAAGTTCCATTACCGTTTGTAGAAACATGTCAAACGATGTTTACAATCATTCCTTTTAACATACATAATCAATAATATTTCAACCGGACAATAGCGTATTCCTTACAGAAGAAAAATAAAAAATGCTAGCCATGCGTGAATGCGCATGAAGTAACTACATGACCTCAGACAGTCCACTGCTTGAACCGGCTGTTATTACCTCAAAATTCACCATAGAATCCTCAAACAACTTTCTAAAGACTGTTGACATCTAGTGGAAGCCTTAGATGACCCCGTTAACACTACAAATTCAATAGAAAATCATTTTAAAAAACTACAACCTCAGATTTCCCACTTCCTGGTTGGATTTGTCTCAGGTTTTTGCCTGTCATATGAGTTCTGATATACTCACAGACATCATTCAAACAGTTTTAGAAACTTCAGCGTGTTTTCTATCCAAATATACTAATAATATGCATATCTTAACTTCTGAGTCTGAGTAGGAGGCAGTTTCATTTGGGCACGTTTTTCATTCGAACGTGAAAATACTGCCCCCTATCCTTAACAGGTTTTAAACTGCAGTAGGGTCCACATAGATACTAGTCATGCTGGTGTAGTCTATAGCTGAGCTGGTTAAACTGTAGAAGGGTCCACATAGATACTAGTCATGCTGGTGTAGTCTATAGCTGAGCTGGTTAAACTGTAGTAGGGTCCACATAGATACTAGTCATGCTGGTGTAGTCTATAGCTGAGCTGGTTAAACTGTAGTAGGGTCCACATAGATACTAGTCATGCTGGTGTAGTCTATAGCTGAGCTGGTTAAACTGTAGTAGGGTCCACATAGATACTAGTCATGCTGGTGGTGATGGTCCCCAGATGTGATGATTAATTCTGCTCTGTTTTATGTACAATGATTTAACTGATTTGATCTTCAGAAGATGTTATGAATTAAAATTCAATGTATTCATATTTTTGTAATTGCAATGTTTTAATCTTGTACATTTCCATGAATCATGATGTATGATGTTGATGTATATTGGTTGTCATTCAGAACCATTGATATGTTTTCTCAATTGGACAAGTTTTCCGTAGTGGCATTGAACAGAACTAAACTATATAGACTGGTTTCCTGGACATGGAACAGATAGTAACTAAACTATATGGACTGGTTTCCTGGACATGGAACAGATAGTAACTAAACTATATGGACTGGTTTCCTGGACATGGAACAGATAGTAACTAAACTATATGGACTGGTTTCCTGGACATGGAACAGATAGTAACTAAACTATATGGACTGGTTTCCTGGACATGGAACAGATAGTAACTAAACTATATGGACTGGTTTCCTGGACATGGAACAGATAGTAACTAAACTATATGGACTGGTTTCCTGGACATGGAACAGATAGTAACTCAACCATATGGACTGGTTTCCTGGACATGGAACAGATAGTAACTCAACTATATGGACTGGTTTCCTGGACATGGAACAGATAGTAACTCAACTATATGGACTGGTTTCCTGGACATGGAACAGATAGTAACTAAACCATATGGACTGGTGTCCTGGACATGGAACAGATAGTAACTAAACTATATGGACTGGTGTCCTGGACATTGAACAGATAGTAACTAAACTATATGGACTGGTTTCCTGGACATGGAACAGATAGTAACTAAACCATATGGACTGGTTTCCTGGACATTGAACAGATAGTAACTAAACTATATGGACTGGTTTCCTGGACATGGAACAGATAGTAACTAAACTATATGGACTGGTTTCCTGGACATGGAACAGATAGTAACTAAACTATATGGACTGGTTTCCTGGACATGGAACAGATAGTAACTCAACCATATGGACTGGTTTCCTGGACATGGAACAGATAGTAACTAAACTATATGGACTGGTTTCCTGGACATGGAACAGATAGTAACTAAACTATATGGACTGGTTTCCTGGACATGGAACAGATAGTAACTCAACCATATGGACTGGTTTCCTGGACATGGAACAGATAGTAACTCAACTATATGGACTGGTTTCCTGGACATGGAACAGATAGTAACTCAACTATATGGACTGGTTTCCTGGACATGGAACAGATAGTAACTAAACCATATGGACTGGTGTCCTGGACATGGAACAGATAGTAACTAAACTATATGGACTGGTGTCCTGGACATTGAACAGATAGTAACTAAACTATATGGACTGGTTTCCTGGACATGGAACAGATAGTAACTAAACCATATGGACTGGTTTCCTGGACATTGAACAGATAGTAACTAAACTATATGGACTGGTTTCCTGGACATGGAACAGATAGTAACTAAACTATATGGACTGGTTTCCTGGACATGGAACAGATAGTAACTAAACTATATGGACAGGTGTCCTGGACATGGAACAGATAGTAACTAAACCATATGGACTGGTTTCCTGGACATTGAACAGATAGTACCTAAACTATATGGACTGGTTTCCTGGACATGGAACAGATTAAGTGTGAAAAAAGAATGTTCAATGTAGATGTCCAGGAAACCGGCCCTAAATGTGTCATCTTTCATCCTCCCATACTGCTCAGTCCAGCAACATTAAACCTGTCCAGCAGGTGGTGTATTGACCAAACAATATAACCAGCAGATATCTTGACTTGCCACTCAGTATATCAGTAATGTTCAGAATAGTACTTTAATATCATTGGAGATTGATGGTCTTTTTAATCCACTATCCAGAGTCAGGAACAGATGAAGTTAGGTCTGCTACTGTTCAGTGATTAAATATGATTTATGGTGATGGGAAATAAAAAATACAACACTAAACTTCCTCTAGTAATATTTGTTATTTATTCCAAGGTGTGTCTTTAACTTGTAAATGGATTGTGTGGAGGTGAGCTAGTGGTGTGGGTGATAGAATAGAATGAAAAGGGAGGAGGGGAGGAAGAGGGGAGGAGTGAAGGGCTGTTCAAGAAACCAGATGAGGAAGAGAAAGATGTTCAGGGGAATTACTTGCTCTGTTCCAAATGGTCCCCTATTCCCTACGTAGTGCACTACGGTGCTTCTGACCAGGTCTAAAGTAGTGTTCTACATAGGGAATAGGGTGTAGATTTATTACAATATCATGCTTTAGTGTTTGGCACAAAAAAATATTAGATCTCCACCCTCCCACTTCATGTCTGTCATCCCCCAGTTCTGTTAAGACTTCCTCTCATTGAACTGGGCCTCAATCTAAATGGTCACTTTGTATTGATAGTCCATACAGGGCTTTACTACGGTTCTACATACAGTATCTGTATTGATAGTCCATACTGGTCTTTACTATGGTTCTACATACAGTATCTGTATTGATAGTCCATACTGGGCTTTACTATGGTTTTACATACAGTATCTGTATTGATAGTCCATACTGGGCTTTACTATGGTTCTACATACAGTATCTGTATTGATAGTCCATACTGGACTTTACTATGGTTCTACATACAGTATCTGTATTGATAGTCCATACTGGGCTTTACTATGGTTCTACATACAGTATCTGTATTGATAGTCCATACTGGGCTTTACTATGGTTTTACATACAGTATCTGTATTGATAGTCCATACTGGACTTTACTATGGTTCTACATACAGTATCTGTATTGATAGTCCATACTGGGCTTTACTATGGTTCTACATACAGTATCTGTATTGATAGTCCATACTGGACTTTACAATGGTTCTACATACAGTATCTGTATTGATAGTCCATACTGGGCTTTACTATGGTTTTACATACAGTATCTATATTGATAGTCCATACTGGACTTTACTATGGTTCTACATACAGTATCTGTATTGATAGTCCATACTGGACTTTACTATGGTTCTACATACAGTACCTGTATTGATAGTCCATACTGGGCTTTACTATGGTTCTACATACAGTACCTGTATTGATAGTCCATACTGGACTTTACTATGGTTCTACATACAGTATCTGTATTGATAGTCCATACTGGGCTTTACTATGGTTCTACATACAGTATCTGTATTGATAGTCCATACTGGGCTTCCCAGCAGATTAATTCCCTTCAATGATATGAATTGTTAAATAGACATTAATCATGGTTCCTTTCCATGTCAATGTAACAGAGTGATCTATCACAGTGTCATACTGTTACATAGACATTAATCATGGTTCCTTTCCATGTCAATATGGATTTGTAATAACACTGTGTTATAATAGTGCTTTGACCAAGAAGCTGCTGGGAAACGCATCAGCAATTCATATCATTGAAGGGAATTAATCTACTGCGAAACGTGTCAGCAATTCATATCATTGAAGGGAATTAATCTACTGGGAAACGTGTCAGCAATTCATATCATTGAAGGGAATTAATCTACTGGGAAACGTGTCAGCAATTCATATCATTGAAGGGAATTAATCTACTGGGAAATGATTCAGCAATTCATATCATTGAAGGGAATGAATCTGCCGTCACTCAAAGGCCTAATCTGAGGAAAAATAACATGTTGGCTGAGCTGGTGGAGAAACTGAAGAAGACAGGACTCCAGGCTGCTCCCCCTCCTGCTCTGTGCTATGCTGGACCTGGAGATGTGGCGTGTGATGTATGCACTGGGACCAGAAAGCAGAAAGCCCTCATGTCCTGTTTGCAGTGTCTGGCCTCTTACTGTGAGACTCAGCTCAAAACTCAAACAAATACGAACACAAACCTTGAGTATATAGATATGTTAACCCAGATTCTGTAAATGTAACACCATTTTCTAAAGTCAAACACCATTATCATTCATTATCAATCACCGTTATCATTCATTATCAATCACCATTATCGTTTGTTATCCTCTTACATCTAGACGTTCCGCTAGCGGAACACCTGCTCCATTATCCAATGGTGGGCGTGGCACGAAATACAAACTCCTCAAAAATTCAAAAACTTCCATTTTTCAAACATATGACTATTTTACACCATTTTAAAGACAAGACTCTCCTTTTTCCAACCACACTGTCCGATTTCAAAAAGGCTTTACAGAGAAAGCAAAACATTAGATTATGTCAGCAGAGTACCCAGCCAGAAATAATCAGACACCCATTTTTCAAGCTAGCATATAATGTCACAAAAAACAAAACCACAGCTAAATGCAGCACTAACCTTTGATGATCTTCATCAGATGACACGCCTAGGACATTATGTTATACAATACATGCATGTTTTGTTCAATGAAGTTCATATTTATATCAAAAAACAGCTTTATACATTAGCATGTGATGTTCAGAACTAGCATTCCCACCAAACACTTCCGGTGAATTTACTAAATTACTCACGATAAACGTTCACAAAAAACATAACAATTATTTTAAGAATTATAGATACAGAACTCCTTTATGCAATCGCTATGTCCGATTTTAAAATAGCTTTTCGGTGAAAGCACATTTTGCAATATTCTGAGTAGATAGCTCGCCATCACGGGCTAGCTAATTTGACACCCACCAAGTTTGGCGTTCACTAAACTCAGAATTACTATAAGAAAAATTGGATTACTTTTGCTGTTCTTCGTCAGAATGCACTCCCAGGACTTCTACTTCAACCACAAATGTTGTTTTGGTTCAAAATAATCCATAGTTATGTTCAAATATCCTCCGTTTTGTTCGTGCGTTCAGGTCCCTATCCGAACGGTGACGCACGGATGCATGTCGTGACAAAAAATTTCAAAATATTCCATTACCGTACTTCGAAGCATGTCAAACGCTGTTTAAAATCAATTTTTATGCTATTTTTCTCGTAAAATAGCGATAATATTCCAACCGGGCAACGTTGTTTTCATTCAAAGGCTGAAAGAAAAACATGGCCACTTCTCGGGGCAGCGCATCTGAGCCACCAGCCTGACCACTCACAAACAGCGCTCCTGTACGTAGCCCAGAGACAGCAGAGATCTCATTCCACTTTCTGGCGCCTTCAGAGAGCCTATAGGAGCCTTAGAAATTGTCACGTTACAGCAGAGATCCTGTATTTTCGACAGAGATGCCACAGAAGCACAAGAAATGGTCAGAGAGGGCACTTCCTGTATGGAATCTTCTCAGGTTTTGGCCTGCCATATGAGTTCTGTTATACTCACAGACACCATTCAAACAGTTTTAGAAACTTTAGGGTGTTTTCTATCCAAATCTACCAATTATATGCATATTCTCATTTCTGGAAAAGAGTAGTAACCAGTTTAAATCGGGTACGTTTTTTTTCCGGCCGTGAAAATACTGCCCCCTACCCTAGAGAGGTTAAACATAACAGGTTTGTATTGTATTGACATAGAATGAGCATCCTATAATAGCAGTGACTAACTGGAGGGTTGGTCATAGGGCTAGTCTGTATGGACCGTTTGAGACTGGGTTGATCGCCACTTGTCTCCACTGGTCTCCTCCTTCTCCCTCTTGTTACATCCATCGTGCTCATGCACAGGTCCTGTGCTGTAGGAAAGGGTCTTGGTACAAAGGACACTTTTACAACCGTTGTCATATGGTCCAGCAAACTTGTCATTGAGTTAAAGTGTATATCTGTATCAAGCACAAACCCCGAATTATCAAACGTGACCTTGTATGGTTGTCCTTTTGCTGTTACAATTTCGAAGAGGTATCCACATTCCTCTTCATCCATATAACAGATCGCTGCAGCTGGCTTGGGGTATTCGTCTTCCATCTTTTCTAGGTCCTGTATAACTTCAATGTGCTTTGATGACCTTGGGGAACTGCCCGTTGAAAGCCCCCCACCTCCCTGCATCTCACCAGAGTAGGCCGTGATGGCAACAGCTCCTACAGTGACTTCGGGTCTATTTAGGGATGATATTAGCTGCTCTTTAGAGACGGAACCCCACCACTTCTGAGGCCAGTTGCCATATTTCCTTTACTTAGAGACACGGAGTGAGTCGAATTGTCTTCTCCCCACATAGGCCATCTTCTAATCAGTAACCTAGTTTGCTATATGTGTGTGTGTGTGTATGTGAGGCATCAGTGTCTCTGGAGCCAAGGCATTAGTGTGTGATTAAATGCCTCCCTCTCTCAGCCTCATGGCACCTGGCCCTGCCTTTACAATATCTAATCTCTGTACAGGAGATAAGCGGTGTGTGTGTGTGTGTGTGTGTGTGTGTGTGAGGCATCAGTGTCTCTGGAAGGGAATAAATAGTGCAGCAAAGCACCAGACCCCCAGCAGGTAATAGTAACAGACACATTGAAAGCAATGAATAAGCTTAAACCATTTGATAAAGCACACACACACACACACACACACACACACACACACACACACACACACACACACACACACACACACACACACACACACACACACACACACACACAGCCGTCCTGTAGATACGACTCCTGAGTTGAAATGGTATCAGCGCTTTCGGCTGAGTCGACCGTTGAATATGATGTGTAGAAAGAATGGTTTCCAGGGTCCCCATCTGCCAATGTATGTTTATTTATTTACTCACCATATCCTATCTTATGGTTAATGATTGTTTTGGTCCTATTGTACTCTATCCTCAGCACTAGTTCCTATTTCACGGCTGGGTAGCCTGAGGCTGTTTTTCTCTACACAGTTTGTGTTTTATCCGTATGTTTTATCTTCTCACTTCACTCAGCGTATATACTATATGTGTTTTGTTTCATACTTTTTATTATGTTCTGTGTATTTCACAGTGGTTACTTTAACACAATATTATGTCAATGTTTTATCTTTCCACAGCTTCTTTTGTCTGTTATCTATTGATTTTGTTCCCTCTTCCCAGTGAGAGCTAGATGCACTCTCTTTAACTTAATTCAATATAACTGCCACAGAGGGGCTGCACAGTCCCTCCTCTGGCCCAAATGACACACACACACACTATTCTTCCTTCTTACTCCGCAACCCTGGCCTGCTCTGATATACTTTCTGAACACAGAGAAACTTCCATTCATTCAAACGTTTATTTGCACTCACACAGGTTTTTATTCACATTCGCTCACTCATACTACGTCTTGCCTAAGACGACCTATAGTTTTTATTCTGACCCGCTTCACTTCCTTCACACGGGAGACAACATTCTACAGGATTTCACGGTATGATGGAAATTCTGGCTAAACGGGTCAGTTTTCCCTCATATCCCATTCACCCCCTCCCTGCTATACTCTGTTCCTCAGAGCAGCAACGCGGTGTGACCTACTGATCCGCCGACCCCGTTAGCTAGTCGGAGCGGTTCATCCGTAGGATTTGTTTTGCAGTTGAACCTCGCCTAATCGGGTCGACATTTTCCTGCATCCTATCTATTCACCCAAGCAGATCTCTTTCTAATTTTTAAGAGCGGTATCGTGGACTTGTTTTATTTGTGTTGACATTATGTCCAGGCAGCTGCAGCCCCACACCAGGCCAGGCAGTCCAGCCAGGGAGAGCAAACAAACGCACCAATTGGGCCACACAAGATCCCCAGATGAATGGCCCAGCATTATCTTCCAACCCGAGTTTCTTGCTTGCCTTCGCCTGATAACGCACACATCTGTTCCGGTTTTGTATTATAATGGTGGCAGAACCCCCTAGCTTATACAACTAATAATACATTCATTGCATAATTATGCTTCACATGGCTGTCAATTTGCTACCATCTTTCTCCTGTTTTCTCCTGACATTAGTATGTTAGAAGGCGGAAATGTAATTATGTTTTCAGCTAATGCAATCTTTAGCATGACATCCTACTCAGAGATGGTAATTGTATTACATGCCCCCACCTCTTGTCTACATTAGTGGCTCAGCATATCCGCTGCCCCTAGTTACATTACATTAACTCCCACAAGACTGCCAGAGGTCCGGACAAGTCCTTGTCAGTATAACCTCTCTGTCAACAATAACATAACTCTGATCTAACTGTTTACAAATGGAACATTCCACCCTAACATGTAGCTGGGAATACGTTATAAACTACAGAATGTCAGTGTGTATGCTGAACCTACTTCCTCAGTAAATGGAACTAAGTATGTATGGAGGAGGAAGCCTGCTATTATCTGTCTACACTATGTATGTATGGAGGGGGAAGCCTGCTATTATCTGTCTATACTATGTATGTGTGGAGGGGGAAGCCTGCTATTATCTGTCTATACTATGTATGTATGGAGGAGGAAGCCTGCTATTATCTGTCTATACTATGTATGTATGGAGGGGGAAGCCTGCTATTATCTGTCTATACTATGTATGTATGGAGGGGGAAGCCTGCTATTATCTGTCTATACTATGTATGTATGGAGGGGGAAGCCTGCTATTATCTGTCTATACTATGTATGTATGGAGGGGGAAGCCTGCTATTATCTGTCTATACTATGTATGTATGGAGGGGGAAGCCTGCTATTATCTGTCTATACTATGTATGTGATGTACAACAAGCAGTGCAGCAGTAATGAATGAGGAGGAAAGTGTTTCCATAGGTTTTTTGTTGTTATTATTATTAGTGGCTTGGGTCTTTTTTAATATCAAGGAATATTTCACTTCCTCTGTTCATAGGAGTAACAACATGAATTTGTCCATGAGGCAGAAGTAATGTGGTGCGACTCGAGTTTCGTCATCAGCTGGAAGACTGTGTCCCTTTTTGGTCAGTGTCAGTGGAGGAAAGAGAGAGTGGAGGGATGTTGAGAGACGGACCCTCAGTCTGCTGCTCTCTCCCTCTGCTGAGACTGACCCTCAGTCTGCTGCTCTCTCCCTCTGCTGAGACGGACCCTCAGTCTGCTGCTCTCTCCCTCTGCTGAGACGGACCCTCAGTCTGCTGCTCTCTCCCTCTGCTGAGACTGACCCTCAGTCTGCTGCTCTCTCCCTCTGCTGAGACTGACCCTCAGTCTGCTGCTCTAGAGACTGAGAGGTATAGAGACATACTGTCAAGGTGACAGGTATCCTAGTGGTTTAGAGACTGAGAGGTATAGAGACTTGTCTCTATAAGACAGTTTCATTTCATCTGGTTTCAGAAATAATGTATAGGATATGTTCATAACCCCGTCCACCTATAAGATGTGGGGGGGATCTGTACGACTAAGAAGAGATACAAAGAACTCTGATTGTAAAACATCTTCTCTTTTTAGTCCTAGATATGTCTAGGGTTACTGCTGAATGTAGTACCTCTAACCCTGATCCTAGGCCTAACAGTAATAACCACACTGTAATGTTAGAACACATGTGTGTATTATAAGGCATTATAAAGGTCATTAAAATAATTATAATATGTACTTCATAGAAACTGTTAACCTTTATATATTCTAACAACTCACATTTTGTTAGATGTATTCCATATTAAGGGTCCTAAACTAGGAACTAAAATATTTGTCTCCCTCTAGACCATGGGTGTCAAACTCTGGGGTAATTATATTTGTCCCGCGAGACAATACCAAATTACTACTAGCCGGTATTATACAGCGCATTCACCGCTAATACTACGAATCCCATAATGCTCTGCTGTTGTTTTCGCGCGCCAATCAGGATAGGACCCAGAAACGCCCTCTCCTCTGTGACAGTAGTCATAGCAACATAGACGCTACAACTGTCAGCGCGCTATCCCTTCCCAAAAATGGCGAAAAGAAAGGCAGAAAACAGGAGCTTTCTGGACAAGTAGGAGGCAGAATATCTGTTTACATATGTAAAAGACAAACCTGTTTGTCTTGTTTGTGGAGTCAACGTGGCTGTAAGTAAAGAGTACAGCATTAGACGACACTATGAAACGAAACACCATGACAAATACAAGGACCTGGACATGACTCAAAGGAGCCAGAAAGTAGAGGAGATGAAAAGAAGTTTGGTTTCACAACAGAATATGTTCAAAAAAGCCACATCACAAAGTGAGACTGCTGTAAAGGCTAGTAATATAGTGGCAGCAGAGATCGCAAAATCAGCCCGGCCCTTTAATGAGGGAGAGGTCGTGAAAAAGTGCATGATGAAAGTTTGTGACCTCGTATGCCCAGAGAAAAAGAAAGCATTTTCAAACGTGAGCCTGAGCAGGAGCACAGTAGCTGATCGCACATGTGATCTTGCCACCAATCTGTATGACCAGCTGATGGAAAAGGGAAAAGATTTCGTTGCGTTCTCCCTCGCTGTGGATGAGAGCTGCGACGCATCTGATACTGCTCAGCTGTCAGTCTTCATCCGTGGAGTATTATCATTTTATTTGTAAAATTATTAGCCAGTGGAAAAAGTTTATTTTGGTATTTAAATCAGAAGGCTGCAAATAGAAAAGAGGCATACGATTTTTATTTAAATTATATTTATTTAATAAATGAATGCCATTGATGTGTTTTTTCATTTGAAATTCGATTTTGCGTGTCTCCACTATTAAATTATATATTGTATGGTAATAAGCGATGCTTGTTCCATATTCAATGTTAAAGCAAAACTTGTTTGGGTCCATATTAAAAGGTTCATTTGTTCAATGTTGGCCCGCGACTTTGTTCAGGTTTTACATTTTGGCCCACTGGGTATTTGAGTTTGACACCCCTGGTCTAGACGTTGTATGCAGATCTCTCTCTCTCCCTCCCTGCACCCCTCCTTCCCTTGTTCCCTCCCTCTAACCCCTCCTTCCCTCTAACCCCTCCTTCCCTCTAACCCCAGCCCTCTGGCAGAACAAGGAAATCCCTCCCCCTCCCACAAACTCTCTTCTGAGGAAACTAAACTGATCTGAGTCTCTGTGTCGTCTGTCTGTGTGAGAGTGAACAACCGTCCAAATGGCTCAGCAGGGAGTTCTGCTGGACCAGGACCAGTTCCGTTGTTCTGTCTGTCTGGATCTACTGAAGGAACCGGTCACCATCCCCTGTGGACACAGTTACTGTAGAAGCTGTATTGAGGGCTGCTGGGATCAGGATGTTCTGAAAGGGGTCTACAGCTGTCCTCAGTGCACAGAGACCTTCACTCCAAGGCCTAATCTGAGGAAAAATAACATGTTGGCTGAGATGGTGGAGAAACTGAGGAAGACAGGACTCCAGGCTGGTCCCCCTCCTGCTCTGTGCTGTGCTGGACCTGGAGATGTGTCGTGTGATGTCTGCACTGGGACCAGAAAGCGGAAAGCCCTCATGTCCTGTCTGCCGTGTCTGGCCTCTTACTGTGAGACTCATCTCCTATCTCACTATGAATCTCCTGCTTTGAAGAAGCACAAGCTGGTCAAAGCCACCGCACAACTACAGGAGAAGATCTGCTCTCATCATGACAAACTGCTGGAGGTTTACTGTCGTACCGATCAGCAGTGTATCTGTTATCAGTGTGTGATGGATGAACATAAAGGCCATGATACAGTGTCAGCTGCAGCAGAGAGGACTGAGAAACAGGTAAGACCAGAACAACTTGTTGGTGACTGTCTGATAAACAAAGAGTTAAAGATACAGTAGGAACTGAGGCTGTTTGAATATGAGACCATTCAAATGAAATGGATCCACAAATATGAACACAACCTTGAGTATATAGATATGTTAACCCAGATTCTTCAAATGTATCACCATTTTCTAAAGTCTGTTAGGTTCTGAACACACAGAGTGAAAACTCAAACCAAGTTTATTCACCCACTGGGTCATACAGCTGCAAAGACAATGTTTGATGACACAAGAACATGTATTTATAACCTCATACTAGGCGGGGTCAACTGTTACACATCTAGACAGCCAATACATCTGTGTTGCTAGGCAGGAACTGAACTGGTTCCTCTCACTGGTGTAGTCATGGCCCTGCCTGATGCTAGAACCTTGGTGGGTGTGGAAGTGTATGTGTGTGAGATAAGACTGTAGTAGGAGGGTCGTTGGGGTGGGCCCCTCTGGCCCCCCTCCCAGAGGCTTCTTCTCACTTCATCTGTTGACTTGAACTCGAGACGAATTCCTGGCTCCTCCCTAGTTCTGCAGCTGGCCTGCGTTATCAGAGACTAACTAGACTGTTGAATTCCTGGCTCCTCCCTAGTTCTGCAGCTGGCCTGCCTTATCAGAGACTAACTAGACTGTTGAATTCCTGGCTCCTCCCTAGTTCTGCAGCTGGCCTGCCTTATCAGAGACTAACTAGACTGTTGAATTCCTGGCTCCTCCCTAGTTCTGCAGCTGGCCTGCCTTATCAGAGACTAACTAGACTGTTGAATTCCTGGCTCCTCTCTAGTTCTACAGCTGGCCTGCCTTATCAGAGACTAACTAGACTGTTGAATTCCTGGCTCCTCCCTAGTTCTGCAGCTGTCCTGCCTTATCAGAGACTAACTAGACTGTGGAATTCCTGGCTCCTCTCTAGTTCTGCAGCTGGCCTGCCTTATCAGAGACTAACTAGACTGTTGAATTCCTGGCTCCTCCCTAGTTCTGCAGCTTGCCTGCCTTATCAGAGACTGAAACTAGTTGCCCTTTGTCTCCCTCTTTAGGAACATTGATATTCAACAATAACATGTTTGAACAGAATATTTCAGCACTTCCCCTTGTCTCTCTCAGTAACTTTCCAACACCAAGTTCCTATCCACCCTTCATTGACCCCAACATATACATTCCTTATACACGTAAAGTCATCAATACGTTATAGTATAGTAACATGAATAAGTATATTTCTAGCTAGAATCCAACAAGTCAAACATCATTATCATTAGTTATCAAACATCATTATCATTCGTTTTCAAACACCATTATCAGTCGTTATCAAACACCCAATCAACTCCCTGTTAAAACTATAATCATTCACATGACTACATAATGATATAATTTCAGACAGACACTTCCTCAATATTTTGATCCTTATCTTCTATGGGTCCTATGTCACATTACTATACTATTGATCTACTGGACAAATAAAGCTTGATAGCTCATTGAAGAGTGATTCTCCACAGAGGCAGCTGGGGATGAGTCAGCAGAAGGTCCAGCAGAGATTCCAGGAGAGAGAGAAGGAGCTGAAGGAGCTCCAACAGGCTGTGGAGTCTTTCAAGGTGAGTATTGTTGACCAGAGGAGACACACCATTTCACTTCTCTCCTCCAGTCAGAGAGAGAGAGAGGGGCCCCTCTCCAATCCCACTGACCCCACTGTTGAGAACAGGCTGTCTGGACACCTTTCAGAGAATTGACTGCTTAATGTAACTGACAGGATATGAACACAGGTCTACCACGGGAGAAACCAACATCTTGACCATTACACCAAGAGGACATTCCCTATTGGGCCGACACTGATTTAGAAGTCACAGGCGGGGCTACTTCATCACATAACCATGAGTAACCATGACTGACTCATGTCCTCTATACATTAACATGGAGCTCTCTCTCAATTTAATTCAAAGGGCTTTATTGGCATGTGAATCATATGTTTACAAATGAACAGAAATGAACAGTAAACATTACACTCACAAAAGTTTCAATGGAATAGAGACATTTCAAATGTTATAAATCAATTGGAAAACAGAGTTTTTTTGTGGTTACACGGTGGGTGGGACTATCGATATTTGTTTGTGTTTCTTCTGACCAGAGAGAGTGGTTGCTCCGTGTCACGCAACTTGGGTCAAGATCTGTTTCTTGTTTTGCTCTTAGGAACAGGGCACCATTGAAAGGAGTGATTTCTGGGGTAGCGTTAGTGTGGAGGTGGAGCAATTGAAGTTGAAGGCTCTTGGTGTTTGTGATGCCCACCGTTTGGTGTGAAGCAGACCAGGTGGTGAGCGTGGTGAAACAGAGGAGTCGCTGTCAGCATTTGAGTCTTTACCCGACAAAGTCATGTTGGGATATATCAGTTATCCTGTTAGAGTCTTTGTGTTGAATCCACTGAGCTGTTTCAGGTGAAACGTTTATGGTCATGTTGCAGCAGTTTGTAGGAGGGAGATTCCAAGATGTGGGAAGTGTGCAGGAGGTCATGGGATAGAGGATTGTGAAGTTTCAGTGGATAAAGTTGCGTCAACTGTAGGGGTGTCCATGTTGCTGGGGATAAGAGGTGTCTGGTGAGAGAGAGGCAGGTTAAGGTGACTAGAGTCAGAGTAGTGGAGAAGGTGTCGTATGCTGAAGCAGTGAAGAAAGTAGAGGAGGATGGGTCAAGGCTGAGGGATCCTGAGAGGATCCCTGTGAGTAGTAGATCTGTGACAGCACAGAGGAATTGGCCAATGAGTGATATAAGCTTCAGTAAGGTTGGCTTCTTAGAGTTCAAAGCAATGGTTATCAACTGTACCGCAGAAATGGAACGTAAATCACAGACAATAGATGTTGTGGTGGCAGCTGCAGAAAAGTATTTGGTCATACGAGATTTGACTTCAGAAGAGTTCCAGGGTGTGTTGAGTGGTGGTGTCCCGTCCTCCCAGGTCATTGGCATGGTGCAGGAGCAGATAGGGTCAAAGTAGTGGAACGGGGTAGTGGGTTTTTAATGAGTGTAGGGTTAGTTGGCATGGTGCAGGAGCAGATAGGGTCAAAGTAGTGGAATGGGGTAGTGGGTTTTTAATGAGTGTAGGGTTAGTTGGCATGGTGCAGGAGCAGATAGGGTCAAAGTAGTGGAATGGGGTAGTGGGTTTTTAATGAGTGTAGGGTTAGTTGGCATGGTGCAGGAGCAGATAGGGTCAAAGTAGTGGAATAGGGTAGTGGGTTTTTAATGAGTGTAGGGTTAGTTGGCATGGTGCAGGAGCAGATAGGGTCAAAGTAGTGGAATGGGGTAGTGGGTTTTTAATGAGTGTAGGGTTAGTTGGCATGGTGCAGGAGCAGATAGGGTCAAAGTAGTGGAATGGGGTAGTGGGTTTTTAATGAGTGTAGGATTAGTTGGCATGGTGCAGGAGCAGATAGGGTCAAAGTAGTGGAATGGGGTAGTGGGTTTTTAATGAGTGTAGGGTTAGTTGGCATGGTGCAGGAGCAGATAGGGTCAAAGTAGTGGAATGGGGTAGTGGGTTTTTAATGAGTGTAGGGTTAGTTGGAAGGGTGTTTTTTTATTTAAAAAAATATGAGATGTTCCTTTTCCCATTTTGTATCACAAAGTAAAATAGATTTATATTATAGTCCAGTTGGGGGCGATAATACAACATATTGGATGCCAACCGCCGTTAAACTCCAAAGAAGAAGAAACGTTATATTATGTCTATGTACAGTGTTGTAACGATGACTCTCTCTCTCATTCCATCACTTTCGTGGTAGTTGGTTGTGTGGGTCTCTGGTTATGAATGGGGTGCTGACAGACAATCGTTGATGGATATTTATAGAGCTCTGATCAGGACGACAATTGATTACGGGTGTATAGTTTATGGAACAGCGGCAAAGACTTAAGCTGGACAGAATCCAGTATATAGCTTTAAGGATATGTTTTGGTGCATTTAAATCAACATCTGTATGTGTCTTACTAGTGGAGGCAGGTGAGATGCCTTTGGGTTTACGACGTAATAAATTGTCATTATCTTATTGGGTTGCAAGGCTGTGAGGTTGAGCATCCCACTGCTACTGTTCTAGATGACTGTTGGGAATATACTAGTAGACAAGGCAGTGGTTTTGGTTGGACAGTTGTAGGTATCAATGTTATTATGGAGAAATGAGAGAATGGGTGTAGTAGTGAGATTCTGCTGGGTCCCAGCACATTCAGGTGTGGAAGGGAATGAAATTGTAGACCAGTTATCTAAAAGAGCTTTACTACAAGATATAATATATATTAATGTTCCACTGGGTAGAGGTGAGGACAAATGTAAGATCAGAGACATTTTGATAGATGTGTGGCAGAAGAGATGGGGACTCTGGGCACAAGGGACGGCATTTATATGTCCTCTAAAGGTCGGTGGACCAAGGTTCAAAGGTCAGATTAGGAAGGAAGAGGTGGTGTTTACTCGATTGTGCTTAGGACATTGTACATTGAACTGGTCCTTACATCTGGTTGGCAGCATGTGAATGGTTTGTGTCTGGAGGGTATTGTCAATGAAACGGTGGACCATGTGTTGTTATATTGTTGTAAGTATGTTGAAGAGAGGGAAAGATTGAAGGGTAGGGTCATTGAGGTTGGATGGGGTTGGGGGGGTTGGAAGGGATTTGGGGGATGGAGGAGGGTCTATTAGAAGTTAGTAGGACTCTTTTTTATTTTCTCAGAAGTACTGAGTTAGATAGGAGGATTTAGAAATGGTTTAAACCGTCATTGAACACACTCCAGCACAGTAGGTGGCGCCATGCACCTTAGCGTTGGTTTGAGGACCACCATTATATCATAGAAGAAGAAGGTGTTGTGTGAGGGTTTTGTGGTTCCTGAGGAGGGCTACTATTCTTTTTGCGTATTTTCCAAATGTATTTTGTAGTTGTTAAGGGTCTATATATTAGTTTCCACTGTTTATCGGTTAGAGTTGAGGGGGGAGTAGGGTAGTTTGTTTGGGAGGTGTGATGTCCTCAACCGAGTCGAGAAGAAACGCTGTCTCTTCAGGTGCATTCTGGAGAATGGTGTGGAGGAATTATTGATCATGGTCGGTGAACAAGTGGGAGAGGAACATAAACACTCTTTGTCCAGAATGAATAAGACGGTGGTTGTGGTAATGTAAAAGGTGAGTCTTGTTGCCCGGCTAGTTACCAGTATGATTTATGTGAGGGGTGTTGGTGCTGATTTCGATAAGAGTAGTGGTGTCTAATCTGCCTCCATTTATTACGACCGAACAGATCCGCAAAGAGTTGGTTCGTTTTGGTCAATTTACAAGTGCTTTTCGTTTCGTGGCTCTCGGCTGGGTGTCTCTTTTCGTAGACTAGTGTTTGTTTCTTAACTAAATTCAAGGTTAAACAGGGGAGGGGTGGTTCACAGGGTTTGTTTAGGGCAGACAAGCGCGACCAGCCAGCAGCGGGGGCTAGGACTAGGCTGGACACTACATTTTTAACCACATTTACTGATAAAACTCGTTCATTGCATCCGCCAAGGAGCCCAGTTATATAATATTACTATATGTCGCAGCTGTTTGGCGTAGTTTTGAAGTAAACGCGAAAAAGCGGGTCTTATTTTAGGTCATGTTTCACCCTTCCAGCTCCTATTAGTTGTATTGAAAAAACAGGTCTTATTTTAGGTCATGTTTCACCATGCCAGCTCCTATTAGTTGTATTGAACAAACAGGTCTTATTTTAGGTCATGTTTCTCCCTGCCAGCTCCTATTAGTTGTATTGGAAAAACAGGCCTTATTTTAGGTCACGTTTCACCCTGCCAGCTCCTATTAGTTGTATTGAAAAACACAGGTCTTATTTTAGGACATGTTTCACCCTGCCAACTCCTATTAGTTGTATTGAACACTGTCACAAGTGCTGTACAGAAACTCTAACTGTACGTATAACCTATTTTAGCCTGAACCCTAATTCTAGGGTAGGGTGGCCTACAACTATTTTAGTAATAATATTATTTTAGTAAATACCATTTTAGTACTAAATAGCATTTATTATTTTTTAAATAAAACCTATGTCAGCATTTGCTTTTTATTAGTTAGTTTATTATATGTATTATTGCATGGCAGAACACTTGATAAACAGGACTCATTTGTTTTATATGTTAAATGTGGTTTGAACTGGGTGACATAGTAACCTCTATGTGAAAGTCCAGCAATTGGCGTGGGATAGGTGGGGCAGGTTTGAGACTGATCTCTCGAATTAAATACACTTTATTTCTCAGCTGCCTCACCAATGTCTTTAAGTGAATTAATAACTTTTAATTGGTAAATATTTCCAATAGATGGCAGCATAAGACCACAAAGCATCAGTTATAGGCTACAAGCAGCAATAAGATTGACATAAAATAGCATGCAACCAAAGACTACAGTGAGGGAAAAAATAATTTGATCCCCTGCTGATTTTGTACGTTTGCCCACTGACAAAGAAATGATCTGTCTATAATTTTAATGGTAGGTTTATTTGAATAGTGAGAGACAGAATAACAACAAAACAATCCAGAAAAACTCATGTCAAAAATGTTATGAATTATTTTGAATTTTAATGAGGTAAATAAGTATTTGACCCCCTCTCAATCAGAAAGATTTCTGGCTCCCAGGTGTCTTTTATACAGGTAACGAGCTGAGATTAGGAGCACACTCTTAAAGGGAGTGCTCCTAACCGCAGCTTGTTACCTGTAAAAAAGACACCTGTCCACAGAAGCAATCAATCAATCAGATTCCAAACTCTCCACCATGGCCAAGACCAAAGAGCTCTCCAAGGATGTCAGGGACAAGATTGTAGACCTACACAAGGCTGGAATGGGCTACAAGACCATCGCCAAGCAGCTTGCTGAGAAGGTGACAACAGTTGGTGCGATTATTCGCAAATGGAAGAAACACAAAAGAACTGTCAATCTCCCTCGGCCTGGGGCTCCATGCAAGATCACACCTCGTGGAGTTGCAATGATCATGAGAACGGTGAGGAATCAGCCCAGAACTACACGGGAGGATCTTGTCAATGATCTCAAGGCAGCAGGGACCATAGTCACCAAGAAAACAATTGGTAACACACTACGCCGTGAAGACTGAAATCCTGCAGCGCCCGCAAGGTCCCCCTGCTCAATTTAGCACATATACATGCCGGTCTGAAGTTTGCCAATGAACATCTGAATGATTCAGAGGACAACTGGGTAAAAGTGTTGTGGTCATATGAGACCAAAATTGAGCTCTTTGGCATCAACTCAACTCGCCGTGTTTGGAGGAGGAGGAATGCTGCCTATGACCCCAAGAACACCATCCCCACCGTCAAACATGGAGGTGGAAACATTATGCTTTGGGGGTGTTTTTCTGCTAAGGGGACAGGACAACTTCACTGCATCAAAGGGACGATGGACGGTGCCATGTACCGTCAAATCTTGGGTGAGAACCTCCTTCCCTCAGCCAGGGCAATGAAAATGGGTCGTGGATGGGTATTCCAGCATGACAATGACCAAAAACATATGGCCAAGGCAACAAAGGAGTGGCTCAAGAAGAAGCACATTAACCTCTATGGGCTAGGTGGGACGCTAGCGTCCCCCCCGTGGTGCACTCCATCAACAGCAGGTGCATTTCAAGAGCGGCAAATTTGAATCCAAATAAATGTCAAAATTCAAATTTTTCAAACATACAACTATTTTACACCCTTTGAAAGATTAACATCTCCTTAATCTAACCACATTTTCCAATTTCAAAAAGGTTTTACGGCGAAAGCATAAAGTTAGAGTATGTTAGGACAGTACATTGACAATAGCTGTGTGTAATGTTTTGACAATTCAAAGACAGGCGTCACCAAAACCATAAAATCAGCAAAAATTATGCACTAACCTTTTACAATCTCCATCAGATGACACTCCTAGGACATTATGTTAGACAATGCATGCATTTTTAGTTCTATCAAGTTCATATTTATATCCAAAAACAGCGTTTTACTATGGCGTTGATGTTGAGGGAAATCTTTTCCCTCCAATACCGCCAGTCAAATCAGCACCACAAATTAAATAATTAAAATTAGAAAACATTGGTAAAATATTATATTGTCATTTAAAGAATTATAGATTTACATCTCTTGAACGCAATCAACTTGCCAGATTTAAAAATAACCTTACTGGGAAATCACACTTTGCAATAATCTGAGCACTGCGCCCAGAAAAATACGCGTTGCGATACAGACTAACCGCCATGTTGGAGAGATCTAAAATCGAAAATACTATGTAAATAATCCATTACCTTTGATTCTCTTCATCAGATGTCACTTCCAGGAATCCCAGGTCCATAACGAATGTAGTTTTGTTCAAAAAAGCTCATCATTTATGTCCAAAAATCTCCGTGTTGTTAGCACATGATCTAAGCCCGCCGGACTTCACTTCATGAACGAGGGGAAAAAATATATTTACGTTCGTTCAAACATGTCAAACGTTGTATAGCATAAATCATTAGGGCCTTTTTTAACCAGAACATGAATAATATTCAAGGCGGACGAATGCAAACTCTTTTAAAATGTATTGGAACGAGGGTACCCAACATGACCTCGAGCGCCAGGTGTCTAATGGGCCATCATCGTTCCAGGGCTCTTGTTCGGTCAGATCTCCCTCTAGAAGACTCAAAACACTTTGTAAAGGCTGGTGACATCTAGTGGAAGCAATAGGAAGTGCCAAAACATTCCTCAGCCCCTGTGTTTTTCAATGGCATAGGTTTAAAGGTAATACAACACATCAGGTATCCACTTCCTGTCAGAATCTGTCTCAGGGTTTTGCCTGCCAAATGAGTTCTGTTATACTCACAGACACCATTCAAACAGTTTTAGAAACTTTAGGGTGTTTTCTATCCATATATAATAAGTATATGCATATTCTAGTTACTGGGTAGGATTAGTAACCAGATTAAATCGGGTACATTTTTTTATCCAGCCATGAAAATACTGCCCCCTAGCCCTAACAGGTCCTGGAGTGACCTAGCCAGTCTCCATACCTTAATCCCATAGAAAATCAATGGAGGGAGCTGAAGGTTCGAGTTGCCAAACGTCAGCCTCGAAACCTTAATGACTTGGAGAAGATCTGCAAAGAGGAGTGGGACAAAATCCCTCCTGAGATGTGTGCAAACCTGGTGGCCAACTACAAGAAACATCTGACCTCTGTGATTGCCAACAAGGGTTTTGCCAACAAGTACTAAGTCATGTTTTGCAGAGGGGTCAAATACTTATTTCCCTCATTAAAATGCAAATCATTTTATAACATTTTTGACATGCGTTTTTCAGGATTTTTTTGTTGTTATTCTGTCTCTCACTGTTCAAATAAACCTACCATTACAATTATAGACTGATCATGTCTTTGTCAGTGGGCAAACGTACAAAATCAGCAGGGGATCAAATACTTTTTTCCCTCACTGTATATGTCCCATGATTTTCTAAAATGGTCAATCATGACTTTAGTTAGCTATATACAGTATCTCTTGTTAGTCCTGTGTTGCTTTTGGGAGATCAAAACAATATTAACTATAGCAGGTATTGAACCCTGGTCAAATAACCACTAGTCAGATGTGCTGACCTCAACCCTAGTAAACATGCATTATAACATCATGTTAATATGTCATATTGGGAGTAAACAGCCTCGGAATAGAATAGACGATGCATCTTCCAGCCCGACAATAAATGACATCATGCAGCCCTCACGGTTAGTAAAAGTACCTCAACATGCCCCTCTCTTGTGGGAGAAGGCAGAGTGCTCGCTGCTCGCAGATGGAACAAGCTTTTGGAGGGGCTTGTTGAGTTGGACACTTGAACTTGACCTAAACTAATCTGAACTGTCTTATGCTGCCATCTATTGGAATTATTTAGCAACTGCAGCAGTACTGAATAAAGTGGATATTCTTACTGAAGTAGTAATTACTCAGAATTACAAAATATAAAGTGTTATAGTTCATTTTATCACTAACAACCATAAAATATCCATCTATAGCATAATAAAACTGACATAAACCAAAAACATCATACATTTAGTTAATTATATTAAAATGTATATATTTAAATGGGTGACATTATCTGCCAAAGTAAAAACCCCTTAACATATAAACACAGACACTGGACACAGACACTGAAAATTTGCTTTTTTAATATAAATCTGGTAGATCTCAAAAGAGCCTTTGCTTTGCTGAGCAGTTTTCAGGAGAGTCTGTCTGTGAATAATGAAAAGTTAATGCCACGCTTTTTATATTTTAAATGTAACCTTTATTTAACTAGGCAAGTCAGTTAAGAACAAATTCTTATTTACAATGATGGTCTACCAGGGAACAGTAGGTTAACTGCCTTGTTCAGCGGCAGAACGACATATTTTTACCTTGTCAGCTTGGGGATTCAATCCAGCAACCTTTCGGTAACTGGCCAAATACTCTAACCACTAGACTACCTGCTGCGCGGTCTAAAGCTCTTACCACTAGACTACCTGCTGCCCGGCCCAATGCTCTAACCACTAGGCTTCCTGCTGCCTGGCCAAACGCTCTAACCACTAGGCTACCTGTTGCCCTTTCACAGAGGTCTAGTTCACGTTTACATGTGAGTCATTTAGCAGACACTCTTATCCAGAGCCACTAGGGTTAAGAGCCCAAATCTGCCAAAAAAAAGCGATTTACAGATTTTTCACCTAGTCTGCTCGGGGATTGGAACCAGCCACCTTTCAGTTACTGCCCAACGTTCTTAACCACTAGATTACAAACCACTAAATGTTAAACACAAAGTCAAATGGTCGTAGATAAATGGTAAGCTGGTTAATTAAAAGACTGCTGTTATAACTTTCAGACAGCCATTGTTTTGGGGAAATAGGGAAATGTTTATTTCTCCAATTATCTGTAATAGATGTATTTATTTTAATGGTTTGAAGTTCTACAACATTTTAATCAGGATAACTTATTATTTCTAATGATGTAAGTTTGAGTAGCTTAGTTATGGTTTTTCTGTTTGTTTCACTAAATATCTCACAATGTGTAAATTTAGATGTTTTCATGTCGGACACCATTTTAATCAGGAGAATCTCCTCTTTCTAATGACATAAGGTTGGGCAGCGTCCTCTGCTGTCATCGATCGCTAGACCAGAAATAGTCAGAAGTTGCCCGTTTTTTCCTACTTCCTGGTAATTCAGACATAAACACACTTGGCACCATCGAGGTGCGGGTGATTACTTTCTACACCAGTTGTTATTTTTCAATTTGGTCCTAAGAACAGGTTTTAGTGGTAAAATAAGAAGGTAGACATTTTTTGGTGCCATTTAGGGGAAATGGAATTCTAAGGATCATTCCAGTCAGAAGAGGCTCTGTGAAGGTTCGTTTCAATTCATTTGCTATGGCCTCGCTAGTGTTCCAGCTCAGACAACGTTCTTTGGCCGTTTTGACTCGTTCTATTGTCCAGCCTACTAGGACTCAGGGGGCAGAGGCTGGGTCTAGCTCTGCTACGGGGCAGGCTACTGGAGGGGGTACCAGGAGGGAGGAGAGTAGAGCAGGGCCAAGCGGTGTTCTGTACCTGCCTGTCCAGGAGGGGGGACAAGGCCTGGTGGACATGGAGAGCAGGGTGGCAGCATTCTGACTCAATGAGGTGCAGAGGCTACTGTACCTACTGTCTCTCTCTCTCTCTCTCTCTCTCTCTCTCTGTCTCTCTCTCTGTCTCTCTGTCTCTCTCTCTCTCTGTCTCTCTGTCTCTCTCTCTCTCTTAACAGCGCTCTGCACAGGCAGCAGTGGAGGACAGTGATCAGATCTTTACTGAGCTGATCCGCTCTATTGAGAGAAGGAGCTCCGAGGTGAAGGAGCTAATCAGAGCCCAAGAGAAGGCTCAAGTGAGTCAAGCTGAAGGACTCCTGGAGCAACTGAAAAAGGAGATAGCTGAGCTGAGGAAGAGAAGCACTGAGCTGGAGCAGCTCTCACACCCAGAGGATCACATCCATTTCCTCCAGGTAACTAAACTGCCTTGTTACATGTGATATGAAATGAACTTAATGTGAAACTATTCATCTCAATCATTATGTTGTCATGTCTGTCTCCCTCTCTCTGTCCGTCCCTCTCTCTTCTCTCTCTGTCCGTCCCTCTCTCTCTCTCTCTCTCTGTCTCTCTCTCTGTCTCTCTCTCTGTCTCTCTCTCTCTCTTTGTCTCTCTCTCTCTTTGTCCCTCTCTGTCTCTCTCTCTGTGTCTCTCTCTCTCTCTGTCCCTCTATCTCTCTCTCTCTCTGTCCCTCTCTCTCTCTGTCTCTCTCTCTCCCTCTCTCTCTGTCCCTCTCTCTCTCTCTCTCTGTCCCTCTCTCTCTCTATCTCTCTCTGTCCCTCTCTCTCGCTCTGTCCCTTTCTCTCTGTCTCTCTCTCCCTCTCTCCCTCTTAATCTCTCTCTGTCCTTCTCCCTCTCTCTCTCTCTCTCTCTCTCTCTCTCTCTCTCTGTCCCTCTCTCTCTCTCTCTGCCCCTTTCTCTCTCTCTGTGTCTCTCTCTCTCTATCACTCTCCCTCTCTGTTTCTCTCTCTATGCCCTCTCTCTCTCTGTCCCTCTCTCTCTCTCGCTCTCTCTCTGTCCCTCTCCCTCTCTGTTTCTCTCTCTGTCCCTCTCTCTCTCTCTCTCTCTCTCTGCCCCTCTCGCTCTCTTTTTCCCCCTGTCTCTCTCTCTCTCTTTCTCTCTCTCTCTTTCTCTCTCCAGAGTTATCAGTCTCTCTCCAGTATCAGTGTATCTTCAGACTTACCCAGAATTGTTGTCCGTCCTCTTCAGTACTTTGGAGATGTGAGTAAGACTGTGTCTGAACTGAGAGTGAAACTAGAAGACTTCCTTAAAGGACAATGGACCAAGATCTCCACTACAGGTGTGTTGAAAACAATAAGAACATCAACTTTACACCATTGAAAGTTCCCTACTAGTCATATACATGTGGAATATGGTATGATGATAACATTCCCTCTCTCTGTCAATGTGTTTGTGTGTCTGTAGTGAATTTAGTGGATGTTGTACTGCCTCCAGAGCCCAAGACCAGAGAACAGTTGTTACAATGTGAGTCTCTTTATTGTGAAGTAACTAACAGTCTCTTTTTACTGACACTCCTAACAATCCCTCTAGAAATATATAGCAATAGTAGATCTAATCAAAGACTGGGTATCTATCTGACTCCTCATATTTCTCTGATTTGATCTCTGCTGTGCTCTAATCAAAGACAGGGTAGACACAGTATCTGACTTAACTTATTGTTCTGACTCCCCTCATTGGTCTCTGCTCTTCTCCCAGATTCCTGTCAGCTCAGACTGGACCCAAACACAGCATACACACTCCTCTCTTTGTCTAAAGGGAACAGAAAGGTGACCTATACAAGCCAAGTCCAACCATATCCTGACCATCCAGACAGATTCACTAACCATTACCAGGTTCTGTGTAGAGAGGGTCTGTCTGGACGCTGTTACTGGGAGGTGGAGTGGAGTGGTAATGTTATTACAGCAGTCTCATATAAAGACATCAGCAGAACAGAGAGAGGTAATATATTTGGAGACAATAACAAGTCCTGGAGTTTACAGTACTATAGAGGTGGTTATTGGTTCAGACACAATAATGTTGAGACTAAAGTATCAGGCCCTCAGTCCTCCAGAGTAGGAGTGTACCTGGATCACAAGGCAGGTACTCTGTCCTTCTACAGTGTCTCTGACACAATGACCCTCCTCCACAGAGTCCAGACCACATTCACTCAGCCCCTCTATCCTGGGTTTAGTCTCTTTTATAGTACTGCTAAGCTGGTTAAACTGTAGTTGGGTACACATAGATACTAGTCATGCTGGTGTAGTCTATAGCTGAGCTGGTTTAACTGTAGTAGGGTCCACATAGATACTAGTCATGCTGGTGTAGTCTATAGCTGAGCTGGTTAAACTGTAGTAGGGTCCACATAGATACTAGTGATGCTGGTGTAGTCTATAGCTGAGCTGGTTAAACTGTAGTAGGGTCCACATAGATACTAGTCATGCTGGTGTAGTCTATAGCTGAGCTGGTTAAACTGTAGTAGGCTCCACATAGATACTAGTCATGCTGGTGTAGTCTATAGCTGATCTGGTTAAACTGTAGTAGGGTCCACATAGATACTAGTCATGCTGGTGTAGTCTATAGCTGAGCTGGTTAAACTGTAGTAGGGTCCACATCGATACTAGTCATGCTGGTGGTGATGATCCCCAGATGTGATGATTCATTCTACTCTGTTTCATGTCCAATGATTTAACTGATTTGATCTTCAGATGATCTGAATTAAAATAAACATTCAATGTATTCATATTTATTTAAGTGCAACGTTTTAATATTGTACATTTCCATGAATCATGATGTATGGTGTTGATGTATATTGGTTGTCATTCAGAACCATTGATATGTTTTCTCAATTGAGAATTCAGGACTAGTCAGCCCACTACAAGCTGGAATATCTTACTTTCTACTAAAGTATATGTTCTGGTTTCCCAGACACAGATTAATCCTAGTCCTGGACTAAAAAGCATGTTCAATGTAGATGTCCAGGAAACCGGCCCTAAATGTGTCATCTTTCATCCTCCATTACTGCTCAGTCCAGCAACATTAAACCTGTCCAGCAGGTGGTGTATTGACCAAACAATAAAACCAGCAGATATCTTGACTTGCCCCTCAGTATATCAGTAATGTTCAGAATAGTACTTTAATATCATTGGAGATTGATGGTCTTTTTAATCCACTATCCAGAGTCAGGAACAGATGAAGTTAGGTCTGCTACTGTTCAGTGATTAAATATGATTTATGGTGATGGGAAATAAAAAATACAACACTAAACTTCATCTAGTAATAGTTTCTTTGTTATTTATTCCAAGGTGTGTCTTTAACTTGTAAATGGATTGTGTGGAGGTGAGCTAGTGGTGTGGCTGATAGAATAGAATGAAAAGGGAGGAGGGGAGGAAGAGGGGAGGAGTGAAGGGCTGTTCAAGAAACCAGATGAGGAAGAGAAAGATGTTCAGGGGAATTACTGTCTCTGTTCCAAATGGTCCCCTATTCCCTACGTAGTGCACTATGGTGCTTCTGACCAGGTCTAAAGTAGTGTTCTACATAGTGAATAGGGTGTAGATTTATTACAATATCATGCTTTAGTGTTTGGCACCAAAAAAAATTTGATCTCCACCCTCCCACTTAATGTCTGTCATCCCCCAGTTCTGTTAAGACTTCCTCTCATTGAACTGGGCCTCAATCTAAATGGTCACTTTGTATTGATAGTCCATACTGGGCTTTACTATGGTTCTACATACAGTATCTGTATTGATAGTCCATACTGGGCTTTACTATGGTTCTACATACAGTATCTGTATTGATAGTCCATACTGGACTTTACTATGGTTCTACATACAGTATCTGTATTGATAGTCCATACTGGGCTTTACTATGGTTCTACATACAGTATCTGTATTGATAGTCCATACTGGACTTTACCATGGTTCTACATACAGTACCTGTATTGATAGTCCATACTGGACTTTACTATGTTTCTACATACAGTACCTGTATTGATATTCCATACTGGGCTTTACTATGGTTCTACATACAGTATCTGTATTGATAGTCCATACTGGTCTTTACTATGGTTCTACATACAGTATCTGTATTGATAGTCCATACTGGACTTTACTATGGTTCTACATACAGTATCTGTATTGATAGTCCATACTGGGCTTTACTATGGTTCTACATACAGTATCTGTATTGATAGTCCATACTGGGTTTTACTATGGTTCTACATACAGTATCTGTATTGATAGTCCATACTGGACTTTACTATGGTTCTACATACAGTATCTGTATTGATGGTCCATAGTGGTCTTTACTATGGTTCTACATACAGTATCTGTATTGATAGTCCATACTGGACTTTACTATGGTTCTACATACAGTATCTGTATTGATGGTCCATAGTGGTCTTTACTATGGTTATACATACAGTATCTGTATTGATAGTCCATACTGGGCTTTACTATGGTTCTACATACAGTATCTGTATTGATAGTCCATACTGGGCTTTACTATGGTTCTACATAGAGTATCTGTATTGATAGTCCATACTGGGCTTTACTATGGTTCTACATACAGTATCTGTATTGATAATCTATACTGGGCTTTACTATGGTTCTACATACAGTATCTGTACCTGGAGGGTTTCTGCTCACATATTCCTTTATCTCCTCAACTTTATCTGATTCTCTCTCCCACTTCCCTTCATGGATTTAAAGGAAATGACTGGTATATGTAAACTCCCTCTACTCCATGTCAACACCAATCCAATGATTTTACATTTGTGAGGAGTAGAGAAGGAAAGCTACACTTCAGGAGGAAGGAGAGATTATTGGGACGCCCCCATGGAGAGATGATAGAGGGATGTGAAAGAGGAGAGAGGTAATGGTTGTACTCCCCCATGGAGAGATGATAGAGGGATGTGAAAGAGGAGAGAGGTAATGGTTGTACTCCCCCATGGAGAGATGATAGAGGGATGTGAAAGAGGAGAGAGGTAATGGTTGGACTCCCCCATGGAGAGATGATAGAGGGATGTGAAAGAGGAGAGAGGTAATGGTTGTACTCCCCCATGGAGAGATGATAGAGGGATGTGAAAGAGGAGAGAGGTAATGGTTGTACTCCCCCATGGAGAGATGATAGAGGGATGTGAAAGAGGAGAGAGGTAATGGTTGTACTCCCCCATGGAGAGATGATAGAGGGATGTGAAAAAGGAGAGAGGTAATGGATCACTGGAAAATGAAGCTACATTTCACAACTCTTAGTACAAACTCAAAACATGAATCACTCTGTAAGGAGCCCTCAGAGAGGTGGAAATCAGAGAGATGGAGGCAGGCGGCAGGGAACTGTTGTATCTCATGAAGTCCGGTCCATCGTCGTTGATCATGTGGTAAACAGAGGTCTTACCATGACAGAGGCTGACACATCAGTTCACCCCAATCTGAAAAGATCAACTGGCAAATTCCATCATGAGAACATTTCACTAAGAAACACGGTCAGTCAGCCGGATGTGCACTATGCTTTACCATTACATTTACAGGAAATGACATTTTGTAATGCATGTAAATTCACTAAACATGTCCCAGTATTGTTCCAGTATGATCTATTGACAGTAAACTCTGTTCTACCCTCAGAATAGACAGAAGACCCCATGGTGGTGGTCGTGTGCTGACTGACCAGCAGGAGTGGACAGTGGAGGAAATGGTGAGGGCCAGGAATGACCTACTGACCAGCAGGAGTGGACAGTGGAGGAAATGGTGAGGGACAGGAATGACCTACTGACCAGCAGGACGGGACAGTGGAGGAAATGGTGAGGGCCAGGAATGACCTACTGACCAGCAGGACGGGACAGTGGAGGAAATGGTGAGGGCCAGGAATGACCTACTGACCAGCAGGAGTGGACAGTGGAGGAAATGGTGAGGGCCAGGAATGACATACGGCTGTCTGAAATAAAGCAGGCCATTGAGGAGAACGAAGACACCTTTGCCAACGTGGCATCCATCAGCCTACCATCAATCTCCCGCCTTTTGAAGAGATACCAGGTATCTATGAAACACATTTACCTGGTGCCTTTGAGAAACAACGACCAGGTGAAACAACTGCAGGCCGAGTATTTTATTATTAATGGGAACGAGTATGTTCAGGTACATCACTATATACTGTATACTATTCAGGGACAGCACTATATACTGTATACTATTCAGGTACATCACTATATACTGTATACTATTCAGGTACATCACTATATACTGTATACTATTCAGGTACAGCACTATATACTGTATACTATTCAGGTACAGGTACAGCACTATATACTGTATACTATTCAGGTACATCACTATATACTGTATACTATTCAGGTACAGCACTATATACTGTATACTATTCAGGTACATCACTATATACTGTATACTATTCAGGTACATCACTATATACTGTATACTATTCAGGTTCAGGTACAGCACTATATACTGTATACTATTCAGGTACATCACAATATACTGTATACTATTCAGGTACATCACTATATACTGTATACTATTCAGGTTCAGGTACAGCACTATATACTGTATACTATTCAGGTTCAGGTACAGCACTATATACTGTATACTATTCAGGTACATCACTATATACTGTATACTATTCAGGTACAGCACTATATACTGTATACTATTCAGGTACAGGTACAGCACTATATACTATTCAGGTACAGCACTATATACTGTATACTATTCAGGTACAGCACTATATACTGTATACTATTCAGGTACAGCACTATATACTGTATACTATTCTGGTACAGCACTATATACTGTATACTATTCAGGTACATCACTATATACTGTATACTATTCAGGTACAGGTACAGCACTATATACTGTATACTATTCAGGTACAGCACTATATACTGTATACTATTCAGGTACATGTACATCACTATACACTGTATACTATTCAGGTTCAGGTACATCACTATATACTGTATACTATTCAGGTACAACACTATATACTGTATACTATTCAGGTACAGCACTATATACTGTATACTATTCAGGTACATCACTATATACTGTATACTATTCAGGTACAGCACTATATACTGTATACTATTCAGGTACATCACTATATATTGTATACTATTCAGGTACATCACTATATACTGTATACTACTCAGGTTCAGGTACAGCACTATATACTGTATACTATTCAGGTACATCACTATATACTGTATACTACTCAGGTTCAGGTACAGCACTATATACTGTATACTATTCAGGTACATCACTATATACTGTAATCTATTCAGGTACAGCACTATATACTGTATACTGTTCAGGTACATCACTATATACTGTAATCTATTCAGGTACAGGTACATCACTATATACTGTATACTGTTCAGGTACATCACTATATACTGTAATCTATTCAGGTACATCACTATATACTGTAATCTATTCAGGTACAGGTACATCACTATATACTATAATCTATTCAGGTACAGGTACAGCACTATATACTGTATAGTTGTTTGAGCCGATTCGGACATATTTGTATAAAAGACTGAACATTCCGAGCTCCATGTACATTTGTGTAAATATATAAATATGAATGTATATGATGAAATATTAGGTATGTACCTTTTATGATTTATTTTTACCTGATTGAGATATATTAATTTGTTGTTAGTGTAACTTAGTTTTTACCCCCCCCCCTCCCCTCTGTACTGTGGTAAGTGTGTTATGATAAAGGCAGGAAGTTGGGCCTTCGGGGGGGAGGAGTCCTTGCTAAACGCCGGAGCGGTATAGTTTTTTGACCATACAGACAGGTCATATTATGTATCTTCCATATCAAGTAATCTATGCTTTAAGTTGATTGGATAATCATTTTTCTGTTAAGAATAAACATTTGTGTTGCACCATATCCCTGGATGTCATTGAATGTTTGGCCGTTTGGAAACCTTGAGTGTGGACTGTATGCGTACCAACCCCGCTTCAGGCTTGGGCAGGATATTTTGAACAGAAAATGATTGAATCCCTATGATAAAGTCCAAAAATACACAAACCTCTTGCAAAGGTATTTGGCCTTGGTAAACGAAGGCTTTCCCTACCGGAACCCTTAAAGGATGAAGAGAATAGAGAGAGCCATGTCCCTGTAATGCCTGGAGCGGAGACCTTAAAAGGTATAGATCAAATAGATGTTGAAGATAATGTTATGCATGACATGTTGACACATGTTCCGGCACGTAACAGGAAAAATGATAGATACATTATGAACAAGATAAGACACATAGGGGGCCGTTACTTGGAATGACAAAGGAGAGTTTATCTTTCAGGGGGATGTTGTCAGGTGTTCTCATATGATGGACTTGTTTAAAAGTACCACAGCAGCCCACAAGATTGCTGATGACAGAAGACCTCCTGGATGGCGTCAGTTTCTTAAAGCCCTGGCAATCCTCAACATTCCCCTCTCAGGTGTTCCAAACTATAAGCTTCACCAACAGATTCAATCTTTAAAACAAAACCCTTCAAAGACCTACAGCACCCCTAAAGATGTTCTTGGAACCCCCCCTTTTGAAATGGTTAATAATACCTCCTTTATGGATGAGTCCTCACCCCTGAACGCCTCCAGACCTTTTGAAATGGTTAATAATACCTCCTTTATGGATGAGTCCTCACCCCTGAACACCTCCAGACCTTTTGAAATGGTTAATAATACCTCCTTTATGGATGAGTCCTCACCCCTGAACGCCTCCAGACCTTTTGAAATGGTTAATAATACCTCCTTTATGGATGAGTCCTCACCCCTGAACACCTCCAGACCTTTTGAAATGGTTAATAATACCTCCTTTATGGATGAGTCCTCACCCCTGAACGCCTCCAGACCTTTTGAAATGGTTAATAATACCTCCTTTATGGATGAGTCCTCACCCCTGAACACCTCCAGACCTTTTGAAATGGTTAATAATACCTCCTTTATGGATGAGTCCTCACCCCTGAACGCCTCCGGACCTTTTCCTAATCCTGATCCCTCAGCATGGTTAGACTTTTGATTAAATTTAATACATTTTATTTCAAGACAGAGGAGATGTACAGGTAGTGGGTTAGTATGTTACTGATCCTAGACAGAGGGGACATACAGGTAGTGGGTTAGTGTGTGTTTGTGGTGCAGTGTGAGTTGACTACAGTAATAATCCCAAGTGTCTGTAACCTGGTCATAGATTTGTGTTCTTGCCAACTCCATTGCTGTCATTCTCAAGCCAAACATTTGGCATCACCATGAGTGACAAGGAGTTGGCATGATGACACAAATAGACTGGGACTCAGGCTGAGGTCTGCAGCAGTGAGGAATGTGTGTGGGAATGTGGAAGAGCATGTTGTGGTGAGAACTGAACAGTGGAAGACATCTCTCCTCTTATCTGTGTTACATACCTTCTTGTCCCTCAGGGGAAATATTTCAGGTAAATAATCTCTACTCCCCCTCAGTCACATCAGTGATTTATCTGACTAACCTAACCTCTACTATAAATCAGCCCACAAGGTAAAAAATCTGCCAGTGTGCCCTTGAGCAAGGAACTTATCCCTAATTGCTCCTGTAAGTCTCTGGATCAGAGCGTCTGCTAAATGACTACAATGTAAATGTAAATCCCAGTCAGGATGGAAGGAAGAAGATATGACTGTCTTATGGTAGTTGTAGACTGAAAGTCAACTTCAAACATGTTCTCAAAAGGGAGTCTGATCAAATAGTCCTAACATTTCATTTCCCATGGAGCCTTGCGTTAATAACTAAAGTATGTCTTTGGTTAGGGGTTGTTGAGCCTGCTTGTTGTAGTACGGTACTGTACCACGTCTGTGTGTGTGTGTTTGGTTAGGGGTTGCTAAGCCTGCTTGTTGTACTACAGTACTGTACCACGTCTGTATGTGTGTGTTTGGTTAGGGGTTGCTAAGCCTGCTTGTTGTAGTACAGTACTGTACCACGTCAGTGTGTGTGTGTTTGGTTAGGGGTTGCTAAGCCTGCTTGTTGTACTACAGTACTGTACCACGTCTGTATGTTTGTGTTTGGTTAGGGGTTGTTAAGCCTGCTTGTTGTACTACAGTACTGTACCACGTCTGTGTATGTGTGTTTGGTTAGGGGTTGCTAAGCCTGCTTGTTGTAGTACAGTACTGTACCACGTCTGTGTGTGTGTGTTTGGTTAGGGGTTGCTAAGCCTGCTTGTTGTAGTACAGTACTGTACCACGTCTGTGTGTGTGTATCTGTCTGTGTGTCGTCTCCCCTCATCCATTCCTCACCTGTTTCTGGGTCCGTTGCCATTGCTGAGGCTGCCTCCTACCAGTGTCTCTAGGGAGGGCAGAGCGGCTCAGCTGCTATCTACTCTGTCCTCTCTGGCCCCCAGGCATGGCCTGGCACGGGCACCACCTCAACACCCACAGCCACTCCTCCACTGCAGGCTCCTTCTGCCTCTGCCTCTCCAGCTATACCAGCACCCAGAGACCACCACCACCCCCTCCCAGCCCGGCCCAACACAGCCAGGACCCTGGGGGAAATAAGCACAGAGGACAACATGGTCAATACAACAAGAACAACAACAGACCACTACAGAGACGGACAGAGAAGAAGTCAATAAAGGACAGGGTCATGTTTAGAAGGCACAACACAGAAGAAAACACAGGAGCTAGAATTTGTGTAATATCAAATGCCTGTTTAGTTTTGCAACACATTTTATTATGGTGTGTGATCAAATGACCACAACCCAGCTTCAATAGAGAACATCAATAGAGGACAGCATCAACAGGGTTGAGTTCAGGTGGATGACAATGTAGACATTGAAGTTAGTAGTAGGCTTAACATAATGGGTAGAGATGATATGATTTATTGATAGACCTACTTGGCAGAGAGACACATTAAGTGGATAGCAGAAAACATGCCTACTGTTTACCCCTACTTCTAGGACAGACCAGAAACTGTGATTGGTCTCCGCAGTTTTAGAAACTGTTCTTCCTACTGTAAGCATTTGCATGAATTCTGATAGCACACAGGGCCGCAGGCCAAAAGGTTGAGGGTTGTCAGACCACCATGTACAAGGATGGGGGTGGAAATATCTTCTTTATAATAAAAGCATTGCTTGAGTCGATCATTGTATTTGCATATCTGAGAAGAAATGGCCTTTTATGAGCATTTTATGCAATTGTATGTCATTTTACATGACTAGAGACCTTAGCAGATTATTTTTTAATACCACAGAAATTACCGAAATTCCAGGCTAAGAATGGACAGAGAGAAACAGTGGTTCTTCCTTTAAAAGTTGTGTCGTACTGCAACACAGCTTGCAGGCTGCCGCAGAATTCTATGGCATGTTATTTAAGTGTCAGCCATTGCTGCCATTAATGCTAGTTAGTGCTAGTTTGACCACCAGAGGGCATCTTTGAGAAGTATTTGACTGTTTTTAATATTGGCTGTACTAGAGAATTTAAAACCTTATATTGTATAAACATAATATATGGGATATTGATTTTAAGAAATGTAGCTTAATTAATTTGATTAATATTATGGTGTTTCTATTCCAAGAAAAGCAAAAAACAAAACCCTCAGGGTTTCCGTTAGGAAAATATGGCGCAGTACAACATGACCGGTCAGGAGTAGGCTACTAAGTGACTTCGAGTGAAGAGCAAAATAATCCTAACATTTCCATACGCTAATTGTGGCCTAACCAATAACCAAACGGAGATTCAGTGAAAATAAAAATGTCATTTATTTATCAAGACCAGTCCCCATACTTGTCTCAGAGCAGAGTGAAACGATGCTGAAATAGTTGACCACACGCTTCAAATCCTATTATAACAATTGGATGACTTTGGGTGTTCCAGTAAGTACTCTTTAAAGAACTCCAGCACAGAGAAGAGAACAGAGCCTTAAATAATTAAACATGTCAGTAAAATGCTGTTAGACTTGGGGATTATGGTCACGGACAGGGCTACACAGTGCTATTCTCCTGTGTTACGCCGAACACGAAAGCCCAGGAAAATGAACAGGTACAGTAGGCTACAAGACTGTACTGTTGGTCTAATAATGCTAAAAATAATGCTTCAATGAATCGACTGCTGGTCTTTACTGTCTGCTGCACATTTTTACATTGTATTCCATTTCCAGTGAGACTATTCAAGCCATCGACTCACTGATGAATGAAGATGATGAGCGATCGGCAAAGGCCATCTGGAATCTACTGGCATCACGGCACAACATCAACATCGCTCTAATCACAGTCAGAAGACAGTTGAAGAAACTTGAGTGGACTTATGGAAAGGCGCCGTCAGAAATTTGATATATCTTTTTTTTCAGAACATTAACCATGTGTGTTCTCTTGTTTTGTACTGTTCTGTAGTTTCGACCGAATGATTCATTGGACAAACAAAGACATTTGCGTGCTGCAGGCCCAAGCATGGATCAAAGCTGGCGAGACATTCAAGGACATCATCAAGAGATATGCTGGACCCTCTGTCAGAGAGGTGTTTTTGGGACCACATCTTGTCTATTGTCTGCTAATAGCCCTTGTGAAAAACAAGTGTTTGAAAACACTTTCCCCCTTCCAATTGCCAGTCATGACTTGGCCTTGTGGGCTGAGGATCAGAGATGCCGGCTAGGCAAAAGTTTGAACACCCCTTCTCCTGGGGGCCAGTTTTATGACCGGTCGTAAATACCGGGCAGACTTTCTCTTCCTGGCCACGCAGTATTAAGGGAGAGAAACTGGTGGAACAAAGGAGTCCTCCCACCAAAACTCCAACCTTCAGAAGGTTGGACATTGAAACAATATTTCTAACGTTAATAATATAGGATCTACAAATGTACATGTCCCAGTTATCAGATTTACATCTAAATGTTGTAAAATGTATATGGTTAAATATAAAACTCTTGGTGAGAAGATGAAATGTGATGTTAGCCTTCTAAATGAGATACTGTTTCATTTAAACTTTGCCAAATCAGTAACCACGCCCACGTGAGCACAGACATTGGCAACTTGATAGAACGCCCCCTTTTGCCAGAGTGCTTACAAAGGACAGCTAACGAAATTTAAATTAGACCAAAACAAGCCGGGTTGCTGCTGATGTATGAAGTGGTTCTAGCTGAATATGTTACAAATGGTTTTAAAACTTCCAGACCAGAAAATGGCAATGCCCTCTGAAACTCTCTACACATGAAGAAGAAACTCACTAGACTGTAACATTCCTAGGCTGCAGCTAACAAAGGGAGAGCAGCCATTTCTTCTTCTCCTTTGTTCACACGGCAACTCCTGTGCCGGGGAAAACGGAAGTTCCGCCTCCTTTCAACTCCCGTTTGAATTCAGATTTCTGCGAATCGCGGGGTACACTGTATCTTATCCAACCAATATCAACTGATTGGATATTGTTCTAATTCAATTTGAACTAAATATCAAAATGCCAGACTTACCTTTTCAGGTGTATCTTTTGAATAATATCCAAATTGATTGGTTTCTACAAATGAGACAATTTAAACTTTTCCGAATTAACCTAGATAGAGCAACGCTTTCAGGTTAATTAAAGTTTAATTCCCATTGAGTCTATACAGGTTTGATTTATCATGAACACTAATTAAACAATGAAATTAGCTTTTGCAAGCTCAATGAGTCCAACTCCCACATTACTGATCCAGTATTGATGGAAGTCCCGCCTCCGCGATACAAACTCTACCTGTGCCATTAGGGGTAATACAGCACAAATTGTGACAAACACTCTCCAAATTCAATCATTGGGTACAATGGTAAAGGTTCTCTCCAGTTTAGCCCTGATGTATTGCCAACAAAGATTGGCATCAGCCCAGTACCGCAATGCACAGAAAAACCACGAGCAAGAACTGGTTGATATGAAGGGACAGGTGGTGAGAACCGACCAACTAATGACAACAGAAGAAAATGAAAACATTCTGCCAGACGAGGAACTGCATTTGAAAACTGAACAATTACAAGTAATTGCAAATACTTATGATGATGAACAAGCACAAACTCTTCAACAAAATCGATTTCTACAGAAACAACTCGATTTCACCAAAACTAAATACAATGTAGTCCATGCTAAACAATATACATCTTTCAAATTATCTAGAAACAGGAGCGCGCAATTTGATAACATGCATGCAGTTTTGATGAACGTTACTCAAAGCAATACTGTTCTAGTCCAAATGCTGCAGACCAAAAACAATCAGTTAATGAACACAATGACCAAGTTGGATGACAAACCAGAAGAACTCATTGAAGTCACTGACCAAATTAATGATGAGAGAACTCAGGTGATGAAGATGGAAATGTTGATTTCTAAGCAAGCGGAGGAAATCTCATCACTGAATCTCTCGCTCTGTACTCCAGAACTCTATCTGCAAATCATGACAGATAAGTATGAGGCCGAACGGAGCAAGTGTGACACTCGCGTGTCTAAAATCAGTACTCTAAGCACAGAAGTGGAATCTACTATGCAGCAGAACAGCACCCTTAGGTATTCACTCTACAGCGTGACTATCCAACAAAGCAACCGGAGCTCGGTACTCAAAGGAGTGAAGACTATAAAAGATTTCAGACTTTGCCTCTCTCAGATGTCCCTTATTCTTCTCCTCTTGGCCATTTGGCACAAAGTAATTTGGCGCCTCCTCGCCAACAAAGCCAAAGCTTTGCTTCTCCTCCTGGCCTTTCGGCTCCAATTTCCCCACAAGATGAAGCCAACCCTGTCCGCCCTCTTGGCATGGAACGCCTTGACAAACTCGTCAAAACCTTACGCACCTTTGACCCCGGTAAACCAAACGACACTGAGATGTTCCTAGCTGACATAGAGGACTCATTGGATGGCTACCCGAACGCTACAGGTTCTGACAGGCTTTACCTGTTGAAGCGAACGTAGAATAGACACGTGACAAGGTTCATTCATCTACAACAGCAACACGTGCAAAATGACTTCGCTAAACTCTCACTCGCAACGACAGCTCACTGGCTAACACTGTCAAACAAGCTCAGAATGAACACCCACAAGCTTACTACCATAGGCTTCTTCAGCTTACTTTGGCCTACTCACTGAAACAGGAATGGAAGAGCTGTTACCATTCAAACAAATGTTTCTGTCGAACATGTATCCCACCTTCATTACCTACTTGGGAACTACAGCCCACGTTGGCTTGCCAATCTTACAACTCAGAGAGCTTGCAAGCACAGCTTTGAGGCACCAAAAGTACGCAACACTAAGAGCACTACACTTTGTGGTTTCACTAAGACTACCTCGCCTCTCACATTGAGACTCATGCTGAAACTACACTTCCAGGACGTATCGTTTGTTCACCCTGTGTAAGTTACCAGCATCGAATCTAAACCCCTGCTTCTCAGAGCAGACTTGGATTGTTTACTCCCACTTATGGATTGGATAACCAACCAAGTATGGTCACAGGTAACAGTGCCTTCTCCACTGACCACACTGTCTACTCCTAATCCTAGCTGCAACACAGTCATTCACAAGGGTTATCTGTCGACAGCACCCCTTGGGAAAAATACTTTTCCAAACCTCTTGGTGAACGGTTGCTGGAACGGTTGCCACATGCAGACGCTGTGGTGACTGACAGGCCTCGACAGCCACTGAGTGTTTTGAAGCACAATCACCAGAAGGTTAGGTTGAAAGGTTACAGCTAATCTAATACCAACGCGGCTGCTGACAACTTGTACAAAGGGTCCGACCTTTTCGTTTGTGCCTCAGATACCAACACCAACCACTGGTGGGGGGGTTCCGAGACACAAATGGGGGGAATACTAGCCCAGACCCATGATGAGCCTCGTCGAGGCTGGTGGAGGGGTCGAGGCTACATGCAACACTGCACGAGGCCGCCAGAGCAGAAAAGAAATCTAGTTGTAAACTTCCCCATGAAAACAAAGAGGAGCGGACAGGCCCCTCAACTGGGATAACCTTAGAAAACATCTAAAATATTACTGAGGTGTACCCGCACTGGTCGTAAAAGAAGTCCACCTCCAAAACACTTTCCACCTCCAAAACAAATGGCAACAATAATCATTCCTCGCCATGTGTAGTTTCAACTACAATGCAAATAGTAAAATGCTCTAATAAATGCTCAGGATAATATTTCAGAATAAATCAGTAGGATAACTGGTCCCCTTGAGTACCAGTACCAATGCCAGCACAGTCAGTCCAGCCACAATCAGTAGGAAGGATAAAGAGCTCACAAGTCAAATTGCTATTGATAACAGTGACAGAGGAGATAGTAGTCACTCAGATTGCAACATGTGGAAGAGAATCTCCAAAACACTCTTCTGATGGCATGTAAGAGATACTTATATATTTAAGAGTTAATTTGGGGAAAAGAAACCTACCTTTCCACCCCAGACAGAGTAGGCCTACCTTTCCAACCCAGACAGAGAAGGCCTACCTTTACACCCCAAATAGAGTAGGCCTACCTTTACACCCCAGACAGAGTAGGCCTACCTTTACAACCCAGACAGTGCAGGCCTACCTTTCCACCCCAGACAGAGAAAGCCTACCTTTCCACCCGGTTCAACTTTTCCTCTCCTACCAGCCGGGGTCCAAGTACGTCAAGCCGGATGCCCTGTCTCGCCGCTTTAACCCCACGGTTACATCCCCAGAGCCCTAGACCATCCTTCCCACCTCGTGCCTGACACTGTCCGCTCCACGGTCCTGGAGTGGGCCCATTCCTCCAGGCTTGCCTGTCACTCTCGTCGGACTCTGGCCTTCGTGTGACAATGCTTTTGGTGGCCTGCTATGGTTCCGGATGTTGCCGCATTTGTCGCCACCTGCACGGTCTGCGCACAGAACAAGACTCCTCGGCAAGCTCCGGCTGGTCTTCTCCAACCCCTGCCTGTCCCTCACCGTCCCTGGTCCCATATATCCCTGGATTTCGTCACGGGTCTCCCCCCATCTGAGGGCAACACTGCCATCCTGACTGTGGTCGACCGATATTCCATAGCTGCCCACTTCATTCCTCTCCCCAAACTACCCTCGGCCAAGGAGATGACCCAGCTTATTGTGCAGCACGTATTCCGGATCCACGGACTCCCGGTGGACATGGTCTCTGACCGGAGTCCGCAGTTCTCGTCCCGGTTCTGGAAGGCATTCTGCACGCTCATTGGGTCGTTGGCCAGCCTGTCCTCCGGATTCCACCCCCAGTCCAACGGCAAGTCGGAGTGAGCCAACCAGGACTTAGAGACAACTATTCGCTGCCTAGTCTCCGCCAACCCTACCAGCTGGAGTCAGCAACTGGTATGGGTTGAGTACGCTCGCAAAACCCTTCCTTGCTCTGCCACGGGTCTCTCGCCCTTCAAGTGTTCCTTGGGATGTCAGCCGCCGCTCTTCCCCGAGCAAGAGAAGGAAGTCAGCAATCCCTCTGCCCAGATGTTCTTCCGCCGCTGTCGCCGTACCTGGAAGAGAGCCCGGGCCGCTCTGTTGAAGACCACTTCCAGGTATAGGCGACAAGCGGATCACCACTGGACCCCTGCTCCACGCTATCGACTCGGGCAGAGGGTATGGCTCTCCACCCGGGACCCTCCCTCCAGGTAGAGTCCCATAAACTTTCCCCCTGTTTATTGCTTTACCTCCCTCCCTTATCTTATCTCATTTGCACACATTGTATATAGACTTGTTTTTCTACTGTATTATTAACTGTATCTTTGTTTATTCCATGTGTAACTCTGTGTTGTTGTATGTGTCGAACTGCTTTGCTTTATCTTTGCCAGGTTGCAGTTGTAAATGAGAACTTGTTCTCAACTTGCCTACCTGGTTAAATAAAGGTGAAATAAAAAAGAAATCATCCTGTTCCCCATCTCTAGAGTCATTAGTCCCACTGCTGTTCATCTTTTGTTACCGTATCCTCCGTATACAACCTACTTTCCATGTGTCAAGGATTAAGCCCGTGTCTCACAGCCCTTTGTCTTCTGTTTCTAGTTCCACCCCTCCTCCCTGTGTCATCGATGGCCATCAGGCGTACACCGTGAGACGCCTCCTGAGTGTTCGACCACGGGGCAGGGGTTTCCAGTACCTGGTTGACTGGGAGGGTTATTGCCCGGAGGAGAGGTGCTGGGTCAGCACTAGAGACATCCTGGACACAGCCCTCATTGACGACTTCCACTGCCGGCACCCCAGTCTACCAGGTATGTGCCCAGGTAGGACAACAGGTGGCACCCCTAGAATGGGGGTACTGTCACACCCTGATCTGTTTCACCTGTCTTTGTGATTGTCTCCACCCTCCTCCAGTTGTCATCCATCTTCCCCATCCGTCTTCCCCGGCTCCCTGTGGCTCAGTTGGTAGAGCATGGTGTTTGCAATGCCAGCATGGTGTGTGTAACGCCAGGGTTGTGGGTTCGATTCCCATGGGGGGCCAGAACAAAAAAAATATTTAAAAAATGCATGAAATGAAATGAGTGTAAGTCGCTCTGGATAAGAGTGTCTGCTAAATGACGTAAAAAAATTAATAAATAAATATCCCCTGTGTATTTATACCTGTTTTGTCTGTTGCCAGTTCGTCTTGTTTGTCAAGTCGACCTGCGTTTTTGTGTCTCAGCTACTGCCTTTTCCAGTCTCTCTTTTTCTCGCCCTCCAGGTTTTGACCATTGCCTGTCCTGACTGAGTCCGCCTGCCTGACCACTCTGCCTGCCCCTGACTCTGAGCCGTCCTGCCTGACCACTCTGCCTGCCCCTGACCCTGAGCCTGCCTGCCGTCTGGTACCTTTGCCCCACCTCTGGATTATTGACCTCTGCCTGCCCCTGACCCTGAGCCTGCCTGCCGTCTGGTACCCTCGCCCCACCTCTGGATTATTGACCTCTGCCTACCCTGACTCTGAGCCTGCCTGCCGTCCGGTACCGTTGCCCCACCTCTGGTTTACTGACCCCTGCCTGCCTTGACCTGTCTATTGCCCCTGTTGGATTATTAAACCATTGATAATTCAACGTTGTCTGCATCTGGGTCTTACCTTCATACCTGATAATATTATCATATAATACAATATAAGGACTAGAAGAGAAGAACAGTTTTGACATGAAAGCACAGCCAGATGTTTTAGTCCTTTAGCAGAAGCTCTTATCCAGAGCAACTTAGAGGAGAATTATGGTTAAGTGCCTTGCTCAAGGGTACAAAGACAGAGCTTTCACCTTGTCCGCTCAGAGATTCAAAAAAACGACCTTTCAGTTACTGTCCCTACGCTATAAACCACTTGGCTACCTGCCACCTTGACAGTGTGTCTCTATACCTCTCAGTCTCTAAACCACTAGGATAGTTGTCACCTTGACAGTGTGTCTCTATCCTTCTCAGTCTCTAAACCACAAAGCTACCTGCCACCTTGACAGTGTGTCTCTATACCTCTCAGTCTCTGAAGACACCCAGCCATGGTTAGGATTATTAGAGAAGCTTTTCCTGCTGAAAGACAGTTTCATTACATCTGGTTTCAGAAATAATGTATTGGATATGTTCATAATTCCGTCCACCTATAAGATGTGGGGGGGATCTGTATGACTAAGAAGAGATACAAAGAAATCTGATTGTAAAACGTCTTCTCTTTTTAGTCCTAGATATGTCTAGGGTTACTGCTGAATGTAGTACCTCTAACCCTGACCCTAGGCCTAACAGTAATAATCACACTGTAATGTAAAGTATTAACTCATTCTCAATGATCAGTCAATATATACAGTATTAATTTCAACTACAAAACATTGGCTCAATATCAAGTCCCCTCATTACAACCACTTAAGAATTATTATAGACACTTATAATCAGTGTTATAACACATAAGTGTATAATAAGACATTTTAAAGGTCATTAAAATAATTAGAATATGTACTTCATAGAAACTGTTACCCTTTATATATTCTAACCACTCTATTTAATATTAAGGGTCCTAACCTAGGAACTAAAATATTTTGTCTCCTTCTCAATGTTGCATGCAGTTCTCTCTCTCCCTTCCTCTAACCCCTCCCTCCTTCCTTCCCTCCCTCTAAACTCACCTTTCTGGCAGAACCAGAAAGTCCATACCTCCCAAAAACTAACTTCTGTGGAAACAAAACATATCTGAGTCTCTGTGTCGTCTGTCTGTGTGAGAGTGAACAACCATCAAAATGGCTCAGCAGGGAGTTCTGCTGGACCAGGGCCAGTTCTGTTGTTCTGTCTGTCTGGATCTACTGAAGGAACCAGTCACCATCCCCTGTGGACACAATTACTGTAGGATCTGTATTGAGGGCTGCTGGGATCAAGATGTTCTGAAAGGGGTCTATAGCTGTCCTCAGTGCAGAGAGACCTTCATTCCAAGGCCTAATCTGAGGAAAAATAACATGTTGGCTGATATGGTGGAGGAACTGAAGAAGACAAGACTCCAGGCTGCTCCCCCTCCTGCTCTGTGCTATGCTGGACCTGGAGATGTGGCGTGTGATTTCTGCACTGGGACCAGAAAGAAGAAAGCCCTCATGTCCTGTTTGGTGTGTCTGGCCTCTTACTGTGAGACTCACCTCCAACCTCACTATGTATTTCCTGCTTTGAAGAAGCACAAGCTGGTCAAAGCCACCGCACAACTACAGGAGAAGATCTGCTCTCATCATGACAAACTGCTAGAGGTTTACTGTCTTACCGATCAGCAGTGTATCTGTATGCTGTGTACAATGGATGAGCATAAAGGCCATGATACAGTGTCAGCTGCAGCAGAGAGGAATGAGAAACAGGTAAGACCAGAACAAGGTGTTGGTGACTGTCTGATAAACAAGGAATTAACCCCTGTGCGGTCCCATCCCGTGAGCGGGACGGACATCCAGCGAAAAACTCCTATGACATTAGCATAACGAAATTTAATATATATTTTTTTTCAAATACAGGACTGTCTCATATCGTTTTATAGATACACCTCTCCTGAATCGACCCACGTTGTCCGATTTTCAAAAAGGCTTTACAGGAAAAGCAAAACATTAGATTATGTTAGAGGAGTATATCGTAAAAGTAGCCACATAGCCATTTTCCGACCAACCACATGCATCACAAATAACCAAAAAACAGCTAAATGCAGCACTAACCTTTGACAATCTTCATCAGTTGACAGTCCTAGGACATCATGTTATACAACACATACATTCTTTTGTTCGATAAAGTTCATATTTATATATAAAAACAGCATTTTACATCGGTGCGTAACGTTGACTAACTATTTCTCCTCAGATGTGTCATTTGAAACAGCGCTACAATTTACTGAATTACTTTTCAAAAACAATTTTAAAATGTAATATTGTCAATCTAAGATTTAAAGATTAACATGTCTTCAAAGCACCTGTCATGTCAGATTTAAAAATAACTTTACTGGGTAATCATACTTTGCGATGAAAGGGGATGCGATACTCAGAAAAATAGGCTAACATTACAGTTCGGCGCCATCTTGGAACAATCGCGTCTGAAATATATATTTGTATATTTTTGAAAATGTTTCCTTACCTTCGATTATCTTCATCACAATGCTCTTCCAGGAATCCCAGGTCCACAACAAATGTATTTTCGTTTGAAAAAGTTAATCCAATATGTCCCAATAGCGTGTTCTTGTCAGCGCGTTCTGAAAGCTAAACCAGAACTAGCGTCGTCCGCGGCCAAACAGTTTTACTAAAACGTATTTTTTGGTCATTTAGGTTCGTTCAAACATGTCAAACGTTGTATAACATAAATCTTTCGTGCCGTTTTCGACCACAGATCCAATAGCATTCAATGGGAACGGCTGCTTTGTCTTGCAAAACGTTTCCAAAGGTGGGGGCAACGAGGGACGCCGGCGTCATAATGGTGATGGCCTTCCCTACGTCACTTTGTTCCACAGCGTCTCATTCATTCAGTTTTGACTGTAGAAGGCTCAAACCACTTTGTAAAGACTGGGGACATCTTGTGGAAGCAAAAGGAAGTGCTCAATGAACCATTGCTCACGGTGTGATTTATAGACACAGCGCTGAAGTTGAGTCCGCAATTCAGAATTCCACTTCCTGTTTCGATCGGTCTCGGGGTTTTGACTGCCATATGAGTTCTGTTATACTCACAGACACCATTCAAACAGTTCTAGAAACTTTAGGGTGTTTTCTATCCACCAGTATTAATTATATGCATATCCTAGCTTCTGAGATTGAGTAGGAGGCCGTTTAAAATGGGCACGATTTTTTTCCAAAACGCGCTGTGGCGCCCCCTATCCTAGGGTAACTCGAAGAAGTTAATGATACAGTAGGAACTAAGGCTGTGTGAATATGAGATCATTCAAGTGAAATCAATCCAGGGCAGAACAAATATGAACACAACTTGAGTTTATAGATATGTTAACCCAGATTCCAGGGTGGCAGCATAGCCTAGTGGTTAGAGCATGTTCTGCCCCTGAACAAGGCAGTTAACCCACTGTTCCTAGGCTGTCATTGAAAATAAGAATTTCTATGGGCTTCCCGGGTGGCACAGGGGTCTAAGGCAGTGCTAGCTGTGCCACAAGAGACTCTGGGTTTGAGCCCAGGCTCTGTTGCAGCTGTGACTGGGAGGAGCGTGGGGCGGTGCACAATTTGCTGAGTGTTGTTCAGGTTAGGGAAGGTTAGGCTGGCAGGGATATCCTTGTCTCATTGCACACTAGCTACTCCTGTGGCGGGCTGGGTGCAGTACATGCTGACCAGGTTGCACGGTGTTTCCTCCGGTGCAGTTGGCTTCCGGGTTGGATGTGTGTTGTGTTTCGGAGGACGCATGGCTCTTGACCTTCACATCTCCTGACCAGTTGCAGCGACAAGACTGTAACTACTACTAATTGGATACTATGAAATTGGGATGAAAAAGGGGGTTAAAAAGATATTAAGAATTTGTTCTTAACTGACTTGCCTAGTTAAATAAAGGTAAAAAAACCAAAACATTTATCACAGTTTTTTTAAAGACTCAAACCAAGTTTATTCACCCACTGGCTCAGACAGCTGCAAAGACAAAGACACAAGAACATATTTTTATAATCTCATACTAGGCGTCAGAGACTAACTAGACTGTTGAATTCCTGGCTCCTCTCCAGTTCTGCAGCTGGCCTGCCTTATCAGAAACTGAAACTAGTTGCCCTTTGTCTCCCTCTTTAGGAACATTGATATTCAACAATAACATGTTTGAACAGAATATTTCAGCATTTCCACTTGTCTCTCTCAGTAACTTTCCAACACCAAGTTCCTATCCACCCTTCATTGACCCCAACATATACATTCCTTATACATGTAAAGTCATTAATAAGTTATAGTATGGTAACATGAATAAGTATATTTCAAGCTAGAAATCAACAAGTCAAACATCATTATCATTTGTTATCAAACTTCATTATCATTTGTTATCAAACACCATTATCATTCCTTATCAAACACCCAATCAGCGCCCTGATATGTGTTCTGTTAAAACTATAATCATTCACATGACTTCATAATAATATATTTTCACACAGACACATCCTCAATATTTGTATCCTTATATTCTATGGGCCTTATGTCACATTACTATACTATTGATATACTGGACAGATAAAGCTTGATAGCTCATTGAATAGTGATTCTCCACAGAGGCAGCTGGGGATGAGTCAGCAGAAGGTCCAGCAGAGATTCCAGGAGAGAGAGAAGAGGCTGAAAGAGCTGCAACAGGCTGTGGAATCTCTAAAGGTGAGTATTGTTGACCAGAGGAGACATACCATTTCACTTCTCTCCTCCAGTATTGTATAACATAATGTCCTAAGATTGTCATCTGATGAAGATCATCAAAGGTTAGTGCTGCATTTAGCTGTGGTTTGGGTTTATGTGACATGATATGCTAGCTTGAAAAATGGGTGTCTGATTATTTCTGGCTGGGTACTCTGCTGACATAATCTAATGTTTTGCTTTCACTGTAAAGCCTTTTTGAAATCGGACAGTGTGGTTAGATAAAGGAGAGTCTTGTCTTTAAATAGCTGTAAAATAGTCATATGTTTGAAAAGTGTAAGTTTTCGGATTTAGAGGAGTTTGAATTTCGCGCCCCGCCCATCATTGGATATTGGAGCAGACGTTCCGCTAGCGGAACGTGTAGATGTAAGAGGTTTTAAGGAACAGCAGCAAAGACTTATCTTCAGAAGCTGGACAGAATCCAGTATATAGCTTTAAGGATATGTATTGGTGCGTTTAAATCAACATCTTTATGTGTCTTACTAGTGGAGGCAGGAGATTCCTTTGGGTATGCGGCTGTCACGTCCTGGCCAGTATAAGGGTTAATTGATATTGTAGTTTGGTCAGGACGTGGCAGAGGGTATTTGTTTTATGTGGTTCAGGGTGGTGTTTTAGTAGTAAGGGCATTTGATTTAGTATTCCGGGGTTTTTGGGCACTCTTTGAGTTTCATGTATTTCTATGTTCTGTCTAGTGAATCTGTTTCTATGTTTAGTTAATTGGGGTGGACTTCCAATTGAAGGCAGCTGTGTGGTGTTGCCTTTGATTGGAAGTCCTATATTAGTTGGGTGTGTTTGTATGTGTCTTTTGTGGGAGATTGCCATTTGCACTGCGTTTTTGTATTAGCCTGCAAAACTATTGCACTGTCGTTGTTTCTTGTTTTTGTATAGTGTTCACGTTAGCGTTTAAATAAATTCAAAGATGAACACGACCTCCGTTGCATATTGGTCTACTTTGTCAGATGAGGACTTTTCTATTTCATCAGAAGACGAAGACGACTGTGAAAACGGCGTAATAAATTGTCATTATCTTATTGGGTTGCAAGGCTGTGAGGTTGAGCATCCCACTGCTACTGTTCTACATGACTGTTGGGAAAAATCTAGTAGACAAGGCAGTGGTTTTGGTTGGAGAGTTGTAGGTGTCAATGTTATTATGGAGAAATGAGAGAATGGGTGTAGTAGTGAGATTCTGCTGGGTCCCAGCACATTCAGGTGTGGAAGGGAATGAAATTGTAGACCAGTTATCTAAAAGAGCTTTAAAACAAGATATAATATATATTAATGTTCCACTGGGTAGAGGTGAGGACAAATGTAAGATCAGAGACATTTTGATAGATGTGTGGCAGAAGAGATGGGACTCTGAGCACAAGGGACGGCACATATATGTCCTCTAAAGGTCGGTGGACCAAGATTCAAAGGTCAGATTAGGAAGGAAGAGGTGGAGTTTACTCGATTGTGTTTAGGACATTGTACATTGAACTGGTCCTTACATCTGGTTGGCAGCATGTGAATGGTTTGTGTCGGGAGGGTATTGTCAACGAAACGGTGGAGCATGTGTTGTTATATTGTTGTAAGGATGTTGAAGAGAGGGAAAGATTGAAGTGTAGGGTTAATGAGGTTGGATGGGGTTGGGGTGTTTGGAAGGGATTTGGGGGATGGGGGAGGGTCTATTAGAAGTTAGTAGGGCTCTTTTTTATTTTCTCAGAAGTACTGAGTTAGGTAGGAGGATTTAGAAATGGTGTAAACCGTGATTGAACACACTCCAGCACAGTAGGTGGCACCATGCACCTTTAACGTTGGTTTGAGGACCACCATTATATCATAGAAGAAGAAGGTGTTGTGTGAGGGTTTTGTGGTTCCTGAGGAGGGCTACTATTCTTTTTGCCTATTTTCCAAATGTATTTTGTAGTTGTTAAGGGTTTATTTGTTAGTTTCCACTGTTTATCGGTTAGAGTTGAGGGGGGAGTAGGGTAGTTTGTTAGGGAGGTGTGATGTCCTCAACCGAGTGGAGAAGAAACGCTGTCTCTTCAGGTGCGTTCTGGAGAATGGTGTGGAGGAATTATTGATCATGGTCGGTGAACAGGTGGGAGAGGAACATATACACTCTGTATCCAGAATGAACAAGGCGGTGGTTGTGGTAATGTAAAAGGTGAGTCTTGTTGCCCGGCTAGTTACCAGTATGATTTTTGTGAGGGGTGTGTTGGTCCCGATTTCGACAAGAGTAGTGGTGTCTAATCTGCCTCCGTTTATTACGGACGAACAGATCCGTAAAGATTTGGTTCGTTTTGGTCAATTTACAAGTGTTTTTTGTTTCATGGCTCTCTGCTGGGTATCTCTTTTCGTAGACACGTGTTTGTTTCTTAACAAAATTAAACAGGGGAGGGGTGGTACAAAGGGTTTGTTTAGGGTAGACAACCGCGACCAGTCGGCAGCAGGGGCTAGGACTAGGCTGGACACTTCATTTTTAACCACATTTACTGATAAAACTAGTTCATTGCATCCGCCAAGGAGCCCAGTTATATAATGTTACCATATGTCCCAGCTGTTTGCCGTAGTTTTGAAGTATACGTGAAAAAACAGGTCTTATTTTAGTTCATGTTTCACCCTGCAGCTCCTATTCGTTATATTGAAAAAACAGGTCTTATTTTAGGTCATGTTTCACCCTGCCAGCTCCTATTAGTTGTATTTAAAAAAAGTAGGTCTTATTTTAGGTCATGTTTCACCCTGCCAGCTCCTATTAGTTGTATTGAACACTGTGGCACCAACTAACCTTCTGAAAGTTCTATTCCCAGTCCATTGTTCTGCGTCACAATGTCAGCTTCACTACTGTTATCAATGAGACCAGCCCGTGTTAACCTTGTAGGTTTACCTCAGGTAACTTATTATTAATAACTAGGTTACAGCTACTTGGTGAGGAAGCTCACTGTTCACCTGGTTACACGTTGTAGTGACCTACAGTGTTAGTGAGTAGAACAGATGGTTGGTGCAAAGACATCAAACGTTAAACATGTTTAACCAGATTTTGTTTCAGAAAAAGGTTTAAAACCTTAACAAAACGTATGTCCATGTTCTCTTTTTCAAGATGTGGCCGATTTAAACAGATTTGTTGTTTCTAAATGGCTGCTGGGTAATATGATAATTGTTGAAATCTGTAGGTTCGTAGGCATCAAATAGAGAGAATGCTGCGCAGGTTCACTTAGTTGTAAACCAAATGGATAGGTGGAGCTCATTGATTTGTAGCTCTGACACAGTTGCTACTTCAGATTATGAGGTATGTAGTACCCACAGAAGACCACAGGGAGGAGCAAGAGAGATATAAACCCATACAGTTTTTCTCTTTAAATACCCTGAACCTAACAATCAATCAAATGTATTTATGAAGCCCTTTTTACATCAGCAGATGTCACAAAGTGCTGTACAAAAACTCTAACCCTACCTATGACCTATACTACCTACTGTCTCACTCTCTCTCTCTGTCTCTCTCTCTCTCTCTCTCTCTTACCAGCGCTCTGCACAGGCAGCAGTGGAGGACAGTGATCAGATCTTCACTGAGCTGATCCGCTCCATTGAGAGAAGGAGCTCTGAGGTGAAGAAGCTGATCAGAGCCCAAGAGAAGGCTCAAGTGAGTCAAGCTGAAGGACTCCTGGAGCAACTGAAGCAGGAGATATCTGAGCTGAGGAAGAGAAGCACTGAGCTGGAGCAGCTCTCACACACAGAGGATCACATCCATTTCCTCCAGGTAACTAAACTGCCTTGTTACATGTGATATTAAATTAATGTGAAACTATATATCATCTCAATCATTGTTGTCCTGTCTGTCTCTCTGTCCCTGTCTCTCCCTCTCTCTCTCTGTCCGTCCCTCTCTCTCTCTCTGTCCGTCCCTCTCTCTCTGTCCGCTCTCTCTCTGTCTCTCTCCCTTTCTCTGTCTCTGTCCGTCTCTCTCTCTCTCTGTCTCTCTCTCGCTCTGTCTCTCTCTCTCTCTTTCTGTCCCTCTCACTGTCTCTCTCCCTTTCTGTCTCTCTCCCTTTCTGTCTCTCTCCCTTTCTGTCTCTCTCCCTTTCTGTCTCTCTCTATCCCTCTCTCTCTGTCCCTTTCTGTCTCTCTCTGTCCCTCTCTCTCTGTCCCTCTCTCTCTGTCCCTCTCTCTCTGTCCCTCTCTCTCTGTCCCTCTCTCTCTGTACCTCTCTCTCTGTACCTCTCTTTTTGTCCCTCTCTCTAATTGTCCCTCTCTCTCTCTGTCCCTGTCTCTCTCTGTCCCTGTCTCTCTCTGTCCCTGTCTCTCTTTGTCCCTGTCTCTCTTTGTCCCTCTCTCTCTTTGTCCCTCTCTCTCTTTGTCCCTCTCTCTCTTTGTCCCTCTCTTTTTGTCCCTCTTTGTGCCTCTCTCTTTGTCCCTCTCTCTTTGTCCCTCTCTCTCTTTGTCCCTCTTTGTGCCTCTCTCTTTTTGTCCCTATTTGTTCCTATCTCTCTTTGTCCCTCTCTCTCTCTCTCTCTCTCTCCAGAGTTATCAGTCTCTCTCCAGTATCAGTAAGTCTTCAGACTTACCCAGCATTGTTGTCCGTCCTCTTCAGTCCTTTGGAGATGTGAGTAACACTGTGTCTGAACTGAGAGAGAAACTAGAAGACTGTCTTAAAGGAGAATGGACCAAGATCTCCAATTCAGGTGTGTTGAAAACAATAAGAACATCAACTTTAGACCATTGAAAGTTCCCTACTAGTCATATACATGTGGAATATGGTATGATGATAACATTCCCTCTCTCTGTCAATGTGTTTGTGTGTCTGTAGTGAATATAGTGGATGTTGTACTGCCTCCAGAGCCCAAGACCAGAGAACAGTTGTTACAATGTGAGTCTCTTTATTGTGAAGTAACTAACAGTCTCTTTTTACTGACACTCCTAACAATCCCTCTAGAAATATATAGCAACAGTAGATCTAATCAAAGACTGGGTATCTATCTGACTCCTCATATTTCTCTGATTTGATCTCTGCTGTGCTCTAATCAAAGACAGGGTAGACACAGTATCTGACTTAACTTATTGTTCTGACTCCCCTCATTGGTCTCTGCTCTGCTCTTCTCCCAGATTCCTGTCAGCTCACACTGGACCCAAACACAGCAGGCACATACCTCTCTCTGTCAGAAGGCAACAGAAAGGTGACCACTACACGCCAAGTCCAACCATATCCTGACCATCCAGACAGATTTACCAACTACTGTCAGGTTCTGTGTAGAGAGGGTCTGTCTGGACGCTGTTACTGGGAGGTGGAGTGGAGAGGTGATGTTTATACAGCAGTCTCATATAAAGACATCAGCAGAACAGAGAGAGGTAATATATTTGGACACAATAACAAGTCCTGGAGTTTACAGTATTGTAGTGGTGATTATTGTTTCAGACACAATAATGTTGAGAGTAAAGTATCAGGCCCTCAGTCCTCCAGAGTAGGAGTGTACCTGGATCACAAGGCAGGTACTCTGTCCTTCTACAGTGTCTCTGACACAATGACCCTCCTCCACAGAGTCCAGACCACATTCACTCAGCCCCTCTATCCTGGGTTTAGTCTCTCTGGTACTGCTGAGCTGGTTAAACTGTAGTAGGGTCCACATAGATACTAGTCATGCTGGTGTAGTCTATAGCTGAGCTGGTTAAACTGTAGTAGGGTTCACATAGATACTAGTCATGCTGGTGTAGTCTATAGCTGAGCTGGTTAAACTGTAGTAGGGTCCACATAGATACTAGTCATGCTGGTGTAGTCTATAGCTGAGGTGGTTAAACTGTAGTAGGGTCCACATGGATACTAGTCATGCTGGTGGTGACAGTCCCCAGATATAATGGTCTGTTTTTCTGTACAATAATTTGTCTGACTGTACAGTTGAATTAAAATGTAATATACTTATTTTTATCAAATACAATGTTTTAATCTTGTACATTTCCGTGAATCATGATATATGGTGTTGATGTATATTGGTTGTCATTCAGAACCATTGATATGTTTTCTCAGTTGGTTCTCTGTCTCTATGTAATTCTCCTCAGTGGCGTTGAACAGGTAGAATCACTTACTAACTAACTAACTAAACTATATGGGACGGACACAGATTAATCCTAGTCCTGGACTAAAATGCATGTTAATTGGAGATGTCTAGGAAACCGTCCCTAAATATGTAATCTTTCATCCTCCCATACTGCTCAGTCCAGCAACGTTAAACCTGTCCAGCAGGTGGTGCTATTATAAACAATAAAACCAGCAGATATCTTGACTTGCCACTCAGTATATCAGTAATGTTCAGAATAGTACTTTAATATCATTGGAGATTGATGGTCTTTTTAATCCACTATCCAGAGTCAGGAACAGATGAAGTTAGGTCTGCTACTGTTCAGTGATTAACTTCTTTAGGTATAGGGGGCAGTATTTTCACTTTTGGATGAAAAGCGTGCCCAGAGTAAACTGCCTAATACTCGGGCCCAGAGTCAAATATTTGCATATAATTAGAAGATTTGGATAGAAAACACTCTAAAGTTTCTAAAAGTGTATGAATGATGTCTGAGTATAACAGAACTCATATGGCAGGAAAAAACCTGAGAGGTGTCCAACCAGGAACTGGGAACTCTGACGGTTGTAGTCTTTTCAAATTATTTTCTATCCAAACTACAGTGTCTGTGGGGTCATTTTGCACTTCCTAAGGCGTCCACTAGATGTCAACAGTCATTAGAACCTTTATTTGAGGATTCTACTATGCAATTTGATTGAGTAACACCCGGAACAGTAAGTGGTCTGGCTGGGGTGACTTACCTCATGTGCGGGGACGCCATTTTTCTTTTTCTTCTGTAATGAATCTGCTATTGTCCGGTTGGAATATTATCTAAGTTTTACGTTAAAAACACCCTAAAGATGCTGAGGGAACTTTATAACTTTTCATCAACGGTAGACAGACGCGCTTCATGCATTTTGGAATGGTGATCTGGACGCGCCAACAAACTGATTTATTTCGACATAAATGATGGACTTTATCGAACAAATGAACATTTCTTGTGGAAGTGGGAGTCCTTCCAAGTGCATTCAGCCAAAGATCAGCAAAGGTAAGAAAATATTTCTAACATATTTTAGAGTTTTGTCGATGCCGTGGCTGGACGGCTAACTGTATAGCTTGCATTGACGGTGAGGCTCAGTACTCAGAATATTGAACAATGTGCTTTCTCCGTGAAGTTATTTTGAAATCTGACAAAGCGGTTGCATAAAGGAGTAGTTTATCTATAATTCTTTAATTAATTGTTATATATTTTGTCAATGTTTATGATGAGTGTTTCTGGGGTGACTACATTTTCTGAACGTCATGTGCAAATGTAAAATGGGGTTTTTGGATATAAATATGAACTTGATAGAACAAAAAATGCATGTGTTGTCTAACATGATATCCTAGGAGTGTCATCTGATGAAGATCGTCAAAGGTTAGTGCATAATTTCAGCTGGTTTTCTGCTTTTGTTGACGCCTGTCCTTGCATTGAAAATGGCTGTGTTTAGGTGGTGTCCTAACATAATCTAATGTTTTGCTTTCGCTGTAAAGCCTTTTTGAAATCGGACAATGTGGTTGGATTAAGGAGAAGTGTATCTTTCAAATGATGTAAAATAGTTTTATGTTTGAAAAATTTGAATTATGGTATTTTTGATGTTTTGTATTTCGCGCCATGCTATTTCACTGGCTGTTGGGAGTGTGTCCCGCAGGTGGGACGCTAGCGTCCCACATAGCCCATACTAGTTAAATATGATTTATGGTGATGGGAAGAAAAAAAAATCCAACACTAAACTTCATCTAGTAATAGTTTTCCTTTGTAATTTTTTCCAAGGTGTGTCTTTAACTTGTAAATGGATTGTGTGGAGGTGAGCTAGTGGTGTGGGTGAATATTCCAGTTGTGTTTAGCCTGTTATGGATAGTGGGCAGTATTTTCACGGCCGGATAAAAAACGTACCCGATTTAATCTGATTATTACTCCTGCCCAGAAACTAGAATATGCGTATAATTATTAGCTTTGGATAGAAAACACTCCAAAGTTTCTAAAACTGTTTGAATGGTGTCTGTGAGTATAACAGAACTCATATGGCAGGCCAAAACCTGAGAAGATTCCTTACAGGAAGTGCCTCTCTGACCAATTCTTGGCCTTCTACACTCTCTTTATTGAAAACTGAGGATCTCTGCTGTAACGTGACACTTCCTACGGCTCCCATAGGCTCTCAGAAGGCGGCAAACCGCTGAATGATGTCTTTGCAGGCCCAGGCTGAAAAACAGTAGCGCATTTAGATTGTGGTCGATCTGAGAACCATGAGACTGAGGCGCGTGCACGAGGCGACACCATGTTTTTATTCTTTCGTCTTTGAACGAAAACAACGACTCCCGGTAGGAATATTATCGCTTTTTTACGAGAAAAAGAGCATAAAAATTGATTTTAAACAGCGGTTGACATGCTTCGAAGTACGGTAATGGAATATTTAGAATTTTTTTGTCACGAAACAAAACGCCGCTATTTGGATATAACTATGGATTATTTTGAACCAAACCAACATTTGTTATTGAAGTAGAAGTCCCGGGAGTGCATTCTGACGAAGAACAGCAAAGGTAATCCAATTTTTCTTATAGTAAATCTGAGTTTGGTGAGGGTCAAACTTGGTGGTGTCAAAATAGCTAGCCTGTGATGGCGACACTATCTACTCAGAATATTGCAAAATGTGCTTTCACCGAAAAGCTATTTTAATAATTGTGGGAGATTATATGCATTGTATAGTACATTAATATATACAGGACTGTGTGGTGGTAACCCTATAGTCATCCTGCTGTCTCTACGTCTCTGGTGGGTTGTAGTACAGACACAGTACATTATAATAAATGTGAATGCTCACATCAAATGTTTAAAGAATGTCACAAATATTAAATTGAATCATTTTATTGAAATAAAATGTATTGAATTTAATCAATAGTCTAACCATGCTGAGGGATCAGGATTAGGAAAAGGTCCAGAGGCGTTCAGGGGTGAGGACTCATCCATAAAGGAGGTATTATTAACCATTTCAAAAGGTCTGGAGGTGTTCAGGGGTGAGGACTCATCCATAAAGGAGGTATTATTAACCATTTCAAAAGGTCTGGAGGGGTTCAGGGGTGAGGACTCATCCATAAAGGAGGTATTATTAACCATTTCAAAAGGTCTGGAGGCGTTCAGGGGTGAGGACTCATCCATAAAGGAGATATTATTAACCATTTCAAAAGGGGGAGGGGTTCAGGGGTGAGGACTCATCCATAAAGGAGGTATTATTAACCATTTCAAAAGAACTGGAGGTGTTCAGGGGTGAGGACTCATCCATAAAGGAGGTATTATTAACCATTTCAAAAGGGGGAGGGGTTCAGGGGTGAGGACTCATCCATAAAGGAGGTATTATTAACCATTTCAAAAGGTCTGGAGGCGTTCAGGGGTGAGGACTCATCCATAAAGGAGGTATTATTAACCATTTCAAAAGGTCTGGAGGCGTTCAGGGGTGACGACTCATCCATAAAGGAGGTATTATTAACCATTTCAAAAGGTCTGGAGGTGTTCAGGGGTGAGGACTCATCCATAAAGGAGGTATTATTAACCATTTCAAAAGGTCTGGAGGGGTTCAGGGGTGAGGACTCATCCATAAAGGAGGTATTATTAACCAGAGAGAGAGTAGGCGGTACATGTCCACTGTTACCTCACAGAGACAGAGGAGGGGGTACATGTCCACTGTTAACTCACAGAGAGAGAGGAGGGGGTACATGTCCACTGTTACCTCACAGAGACAGAGGAGGGGGTACATGTCCACTGTTAACTCACAGAGAGAGAGGAGGGGGTACATGTCCACTGTTACCTCACAGAGACAGAGGAGGGGGTACATGTCCACTGTTAACTCACAGAGAGTGAGGAGGGGGTACATGTCCACTGTTACCTCACAGAGAGAGAGGAGGGGGTACATGTCCACTGTTACCTCACACAGAGAGAGAGGAGGGGGTACATGTCCACTGTTAACTCACAGAGAGAGAGGAGGGGGTACATGTCGACAGTTACCTCACAGAGAGAGAGGAGGGGGTACATGTCCACTGTTACCTCACAGAGAGAGAGGAGGGGGTACATGTCCACTGTTAACTCACAGAGAGAGAGGAGGGGGTACATGTCCACTGTTACCTCACAGAGAGAGAGAAGGGGGTACATGTCCACTGTTACCTCACAGAGAGAGAGGAGGGGGTACATGTCCACTGTTACCTCACAGAGAGAGAGAGTAGGCGGTACATGTCCACTGTTACCTCACACAGAGAGAGAGGAGGGGGTACATGTCCACTGTTAACTCACAGAGAGAGAGTAGGCGGTACATGTCCATTGTTACCTCACAGAGAGAGAGGAGGGGGTACATGTCCACTGTTACCTCACAGAGAGAGAGGAGGGGGTACATGTCCACTGTTAACTCACAGAGAGAGAGGAGGGGGTACATGTCCACTGTTACTGGACTCCAGACATCCTGTTCCCCACTGTAACGCTCCTACAGTTGTGTTATCACTTTGGTACTATTTTACCAGGTGTAGTAACATTTCACAACTCTTAGTACAAAACTCAACACATCATCAAAAATATATTTGTATGTTTTTATTACTTTAAGCACATTTCAATTGACTAATGTACAACACACAAAATGACAGTAACATTTTCACCAAACCTAATCAGTGGCATCTAGAAATACCTTCCATATAAAGTCATTGCCTTTCACAATGCAATGTTCACAATACTTTCATATGATTCTCTTCTTTAGTTAAATACACCTGACCATCACTTAATCCAACTGAGCTTAATGATGAATCACTTAACCGTTTGGTAAAACTATAGATGTTAAACTGGTCTGTCTGCTATATTAGGATGTAGAGACCCTACAGTAATAAAATGTGTTTAAAGTAGAAACATGTAGATGACATGTATGATACATGATAACATACATAATGAATACTGGTTATTGATCATTGATCCACATAGTGGAACCACAACAGGTCAGTGTTGTAGAACACGCTGTATTACTTCTACAACTAATAGAAGGACAGTAACTAAGGAGACGGGAGTAGAAACTAACGTGGCCATTGTTTCATCACAGGACAAAACATTCCAAGGATTCCAATGTACATAAGCAGGGGGGGCGTTACAGGTGCCCTAAAGGGACAAACTACAATATCAATATCAATATACAGTCACCATACATAAGGGTTGTGCTCTTATTGTCTCTTTTGAGCAGTATCTGAGTATTCAATATATATGTTGTGTATATGATGTCAAAACCATTACATGTGACCATGTTGTCTGGACCCAAACCAAGGGCTGGATTCAATCCATATCACAGAAGTATCATGGAAGATCCACATTAAAATGTAAAGGTAATATTCGACATATGCAACATTTACCGTGAACGCAGTCTCCAAGAACTCTGGAACATTGCCTTTAAAGTTAAATGGAACTATAATGCGGATCTTCCACAATACTTCTGCTGTACAGATTAAATCCACATTTTAATTAGTGAGTCCTGATAAGAACATCAGCTAATTAACCAAACGGACGGGCAGACAGACACACTGACAGACACAATCAAATGTTATTGGTCACATACACATATTTAGCAGATGTTATTGTGGGTGTAGTGAAATGCTTGTGTTCCTGGGTCCAACAGTTAGGACACAGACGGACGGACAGACAGACACACACCACAGTAGTCAGATCATGGTGACCCCACAGTAATCAGATCAAGGTTGACACCACAGTAATCAGATCATGGTAACCCCACAGTAATCAGATCATGGTGACCACACAGTAATCAGATCATGGTGACCCCACAGTAATCAGATCATGGTGACCCCACAGTAATCAGATCATGGTGACCCCACAGTAATCAGATCATGGTGACCCCACAGTAATCACATCATGGTGACCCCACAGTAATCAGATCATGGTGACCCCACAGTAATCAGATCATGGTGACCCCACAGTAAAGACCTTTATAACTCCTAAGTCACCAGGTGTTATTGACCTTTTGACAGATGAAACCCAACATCAACTACTGATGAAGATCAACTATCTCTCCTTCCTCCTGAAGTAGAGCTTTCCTTCTCTACTCCTCACAAATGTAAAAGCATTGGATTGGTGTTGACATGGAGTAGAGGGAGTTTACATATACCAGTCATTTCCTTTAAATACATGAAGGGAAGTGGGAGAGAGAATCAGATAAAGTTGTGGAGATAAAGGAATATGTGAGCAGAAACCCTCCAGGTACAGATACTGTATGTAGAACCATAGTAAAGACCAGTATGGACTATCAATACAGATACTGTATGTAGAACCATAGTAAAGCCCAGTATAGACTATCAATACAGATGCTGTATGTAGAACCATAGTAAAGCCCAGTATGGACTATCAATACAGATACTGTATGTAGAACCATAGTAAAGCACAGTATGGACTATCAATACAGATACTGTATGTAGAACCATAGTAAAGTCCAGTATGGACTATCAATACAGATACTGTATGTAGAACCATAGTAAAGCCCAGTATGGACTATCAATACAGATACTGTATGTAGAACCATAGTAAAGCCCAGTATGGACTATCAATACAGATACTGTATGTAGAACCATAGTAAAGCACAGTATGGACTATCAATACAGGTGCTGTATGTTGAACCATAGTAAAGCCCAGTATGGACTATCAATACAGATACTGTATTGTCGTGTCTTTGGCTATGCCGGATTAAGTGATATGACATGCTAACTTATAAAATGATTTCTCTGTAATTAATATTACCTGATTAAGCTAATCATGTAAATGTAATTAACTAGAAAGTCGGTGCACCACAGAAGAACGTTTATAGAGCTGTTATCTTCTGAATAAACTCTTAAAATACTTAGTAATATTTTACATCGATAGCAGTCAACATTAACCCGTATATTATTTTCAGTCTCATCATGAAAGTTGTAAATTCTTGGTTATCTGCACGAACCCAGTCTTTACTAAAATCATCCATACATCAATTGTCTTAAAATCATTTATTTACTACACTAAGTAATTAACAGAAAACATACAAACAGTAATTATCGTCACACAGGATCGGTATAGTAATGTGCCCTAATGGCTAACAAGCATGGCTGGTCTGTTAGACAATGGGTCATAAAACGGTAAGCTGAGAAGTTACACAGAGTTCATTATTATTAACCATTGACAATTGAAGGCTCACTCATTCGGGAACAATTGCAATCAATATATATTTACGCTCATGTGTCGTCGGGATTCTTGTTGGAGAGTTTTGTTCTGATTGAGGGTTTGTCAGCGTTCTCTCTCTCTCTCTCGGTTAGAATGGGTCTTCCAGAGCGACATTCATTAATGTCGTCATAGAATGGATGTGGTTGGTCTTCGCGTTCGATGATATAATTTACTTAGCTGCAGACTAATAATTAATATCAAAGACTTGTTCTTATTCTGTCGATATCGATAGTCTAAAAGTTAACCACGTGGTGTGGTTCACTTTCAGTAGAGTACTTGGCTGGTCAAACCTATGGGCCAAACTCACAATGGAGTGGAGGCCTGGTCTGTAGAAATGTAAATCAGGGGGTGTTTTATAGTGCCCATAGAACAGGCTTGTCAAATGACGCCTGGTCCTGTATGTGTCCCTGGGGGCGTGCCTATGACTGAGTTCGACTTGGTTACAGGAATACAACTCTATCACATTAACATCAGTACATAGCATCTCAATGTATTACAAATAGCTTTATCCTTATTAATACATTTTATACAACCATTATGATGCCAGTCTCATCGCTGAGGCCATTATATAAACCGTTTTATGGTAATATGGCTATATTGTCTCTCTATGAAACATGTGATAGTAGATTCTCCTCTTGGAATTTTTACAACCCTGGGTTGGGGGAAAGGTAGGTTGGGTGATGGTACAAAAGGGAGGGGGTCAACTGTCCTTCCTGTACCCAAAGAGGCCAACGTCATGACAGTATGTAGAACCATAGTAAAGCCCAGTATGGACTATCAATACAGATACTGTATGTAGAACCATAGTAAAGTCCAGTATGGACTATCAATACAGATACTGTATGTAGAACCATAGTAAAGCCCAGTATGGACTATCAATACAGATACTGTATGTAGAACCATAGTAAAGACCAGTATGGACTATCAATACAGATACTGTATGTAGAACCATAGTAAAGTCCAGTATGGACTATCAATACAGATACTGTATGTAGAACCATAGTAAAGCCCAGTATGGACTATCAATACAGATACTGTATGTAGAACCATAGTAAAGCCCAGTATGGACTATCAATACAGATACTGTATGTAGAACCATAGTAAAGCCCAGTATGGACTATCAATACAGATACTGTATGTATAACCATAGTAAAGCCCAGTATGGACTATCAATACAGATACTGTATGTAGAACCATAGTAAAGACCAGTATGGACTATCAATACAGATACTGTATGTAGAACCATAGTAAAGCCCAGTATGGACTATCAATACAGATACTGTATGTAGAACCATAGTAAAGCCCAGTATGGACTACCAATACAGATACTGTATGTAGAACCATAGTAAAGTCCAGTATGGACTATCAATACAGATACTGTATGTAGAACCATAGTAAAGTCCAGTATGGACTATCAATACAGATACTGTATGTAGAACCATAGTAAAGCCCAGTATGGACTATCAATACAGATACTGTATGTAGAACCGTAGTAAAGCCCAGTATGGACTATCAATACAAAGTGACCATTTAGAATGAGGCCCAGTTCAATGAGAGGAAGTCTTAATTAACAGAACTGGGGGATGACAGACATGAAGTGGGAGGGTGGAGATCTAATATTATTTTGTGCCAAACACTAAAGCATGATATTGTAATAAATCTACACCCTATTCCCTATGTAGAACACTACTTTAGACCTGGTCAGAAGCACCGTAGTGCACTACGTAGGGAATAGGGGACCATTTGGAACAGAGACAGTAATTCCCCTGAACATCTTTCTCTTCCTCATCTGGTTTCTTGAACAGCCCTTCACTCCTCCCCTCTTCCTCCCCTCCTCCCTTTTCATTCTATTCTATCAGCCACACCACTAGCTCACCTCCACACAATCCATTTACAAGTTAAAGACACACCTTGGAATAAATAACAAAGGAAAACTATTACTAGAAGAAGTTTAGTGTTGTATTTTTTATTTCCCATCACCATAAATCATATTTAAATCACTGAGCTGTAGCAGACCTAACTTCATCTGTTCCTGACTCTGGATAGTGGATTAAAAAGACCATCAATCTCCAATGATATTAAAGTACTATTCTGAACATTACTGATATACTGAGTGGCAAGTCAAGATATCTGCTGGTTTTATTGTTTGATCAATAGCACCACCTGCTGGACAGGTTTAATGTTGCTGGACTGAGCAGTATGGGAGGATGAAAGATGACACATTTAGGGCCGGTTTCCTGGACATCTACATTGAACATGCTTTTTAGTCCAGGACTAGGATTAATCTGTGTCTGGGAAACCAGACCATATACTTTAGTAGAAAGTAAGTGATTCCAGCTTGTAGTGGGCTGACTAGTCCTGAATTGTCCTTTTGTTCCTGGACCATTTTCCATGCAGCTCCAGGTGACAGAGAACACATCAATTAGGGCCGAGCCTACAAGCTGATCAATGATACTGAGGAGAATTACATAGAGACAGAGAACCAACTGAGAAAACATATCAATGGTTCTGAATGACAACCAATATACATCAACACCATACATCATGATTCATGGAAATGTACAAGATTAAAACATTGCAATTACAAAAATATGAAAACATTAAAGGTTTATTTTAATTCAGAACATCTGAAGATCAAATCAGTTTAATAATTGTAGATAAAACAGAGTAGAATGAATCATCACATCTGGGGACCATCACCACCTGCATGACTAGTATCTATGTGGACCCTACTACAGTTTAACCAGCTCAGCTATAGACTACACCAGCATGACTGGTATCTATGTGGACCCTACTACAGTTTAACCAGCTCAGCTATAGACTACACCAGCATGACTGGTATCTATGTGGACCCTACTACAGTTTAACCAGCTCAGCTATAGACTACACCAGCATGACTAGTATCTATGTGGACCCTACTACAGTTTAACCAGCTCAGCTATAGACTACACCAGCATGACTAGTGTCTATTTGGACCCTACTACAGTTTAACCAGCTCAGCTATAGACTACACCAGCATTACTAGTATCTATGTGGACCCTACTACAGTTTAACCAGCTCAGCTATAGACTACACCAGCATGACTAGTATCTATGTGGACCCTACTACAGTTTAACCAGCTCAGCTATAGACCACACCAGCATGACTAGTATCTATGTGGACCCTACTACAGTTTAACCAGCTCAGCAGTACCATTGAGACTAAACCCAGGATAGAGGGGCTGAGTGAATGTAGTCTGTTCTCTGTGGAGGAGGGTCATTGTGTCAGAGACACTGTAGAAGGACAGAGTACCTGCCTTGTGATCCAGGTACACTCCTACTCTGGAGGACTGAGGGCCTGATACTTTAGTCACAACATTATTGTGTTTGAAACAATAACCACCACTACAGCACAGTAATCTCCAGGACTTGTTATGGTGTCCAAATGCCTCACCTGACCCTGTTCTGCTGATGTCTTTATATGAGACTGCTGTATAAACCCACTCCCCAGTCCACTCCACCTCCCAGTAACAGCGTCCAGACAGACCCTCTCTACACAGAACCTGGTAGGTGTTGGTGAATCTGTCTGGATGGTCAGGATATGGTTGGACTTGGTCTGTATAGGTCACCTTTCTGTTCCCTTCAGACAGAGAGAGGCGTGTGTTTGCTGTGTTTGGGTCCAGTGTGAGCTGACAGGAATCTGGGAGAAGAGCAGAGCAGAGAGCAATGAGGGGAGTCAGAACAATAAGTTAAGTCAGATACTGTATCTACCCTGTCTTTGATTAGAGCACAGCAGAGATCAAATCAGAGAAATATGAGGAGTCAGATAGATACCCAGTCTTTGATTAGATCTACTATTGCTATATATTTCTAGAGGGATTGTTAGGAGTGTCAGTAAAAAGAGACTGTTAGTTACTTCACAATAAAGACACTCACATTGTAACAACTGGTCTCTGGTCTTGGGCTCTGGAGGCAGCACAACCTCCACTATATTCACTACAGACACACAAACACATTGACAGAGAGAGGGAATGTTATCATCATACCATATTCCACATATATATGACTAGTAGGGAGCTTTCAATGGTCTAAAGTTGATGTTCTTTTTGTTTTCAACACACCTGTAGTGGAGATCTTGGTCCATTCTCCTTTAAGGAAGTCTTCTAGTTTCTCTCTCAGTTCAGACACAGTCTTACTCACATCTCCAAAGTGCTGAAGAGGACGGACAACGATGCTGGGTAAGTCTGAAGATACACTGATACTGGAGAGAGACTGATAACTCTGGAGAGAGAGAGAGAGGGAGAGACAGAGGGAGAGAGAGGGGGACGGACAGAGAGAGAGAGAGAGAGAGAGAGAGAGAGAGAGAGAGAGAGAGAGAAAGAGGAGAGGGAGAGAGAGAGAGAGAGAGAGGGGGGGCAGAGGGAGTGGGACAGAGAGGGGGACAGAGAGAGAGAGAGGGACAGAGAGAGAGAGAGGGACAGAGAGAGAGAGACGGACAGAGAGAGAGAGACGGACAGAGAGAGAGAGAGAGAGAGAGAGAGGGACAGAGGGAGAGAGAGGGGGACGGACAGAGAGAGAGAGAGAGAGAGAGAGGGACGGACAGAGAGAGAGAGAGAGAGAGAGAGAGAGAGAAGGAGAGGGAGAGAGAGAGAGAGAGAGAGAGAGAGTGGGGGGTGGCAGAGAGAGTGGGACAGAGAGAGGGGGACAGCGAGAGGGGGACAGCGAGAGAGAGAGGGACAGAGAGAGAGAGGGACAGAGAGAGAGAGACAAAGAGAGAGAGGGACAGGGACAGAGAGACAGAGAGAGAGAGACAGACAGGACAACATAATGATTGATATGAATAGTGTCACACTAAGTTAATTTCATATCACATGTAACAAGGCAGTTTAGTTACCTGGAGGAAATGGATGTGATCCTCTGTGTGTGAGAGCTGCTCCAGCTCAGTTCTTCTCTTCCTCAGCTCAGCTATCTCCTCCTTCAGTTGCTCCAGGAGTCCTTCAGCTTGACTCACTTGAGCCTTCTCTTGGGCTCTGATCAGCTCCTTCACCTCAGAGCTCCTTCTCTCAATGGAGCGGATCAGCTCAGTAAAGATCTGATCACTGTCCTCCACTGCTGACTGTGCAGAGCGCTGTTAAGAGAGAGAGAGAGAGAGAGAGAGCGAGAGAGAGAGAGAGAGAGAGAGAGAGAGAGAGAGAGAGACAGAGAGTGAGAATGTACAGTAGCCTCTGCACCGCTTTGAGTCAGAACGCTGCCGTCCAACAATTGTTTACAGACAGATTATTTCACTTATAATTCACTGTATCACAATTCAGTGGGTCAAATGTTTACATACACTAAGTTGACTGTGCCTTTAAACAGCTTGGAAAATTCCAGAAAATGTCATGGCTTTAGAAGCTTCTGATAGGCTAATTGACATCATTTGAGTCAATTGGAGGTGTAGCTGTGGATGTATTTCAAGGCCTACCTTCAAACTCAGTGCCTCTTTGCTTGACATCATGGGAAAATCAAAACAAATCAGCCAAGACCTCAGAAAACAAATTGTAGACCTCCACAAGTCTAGTTTATCCTTGGGAGCAATTTCCAAATGTCTCTAGGTACCACCTTCATCTGTACAAACAATAGTACACAAGTATAAACACCATGGGACCACAGAGCCGTCATACTGCTCAGGAAGGAGACTCATTCTGTCTCCTAGAGCTGAACGTACTTTGGTGCGAAAAGTGCAAATCAATCCCAGAACGAGCAAGGAGGCCTACAATGGAGGCCTACAATGGAGGCCTACCTATGGTCCCGTGTGGCTCATTTGGTAGAGCATGGTGTTTGCAACACCAGGGTTGTGGGTTCGATTCCCACGTGTTTTGTCTCCTTGAGATGAAGCTACTTTGGTGCAAAAAGTGCATATCAATCCCAGAACTAGCAAGGAGGCCTACAAACCTGACTTAGTTTCACCAGCTCTGTCAGGAGGAATGGGACAAAATTCACCCAACTTATTGTGGGAAGCTCGTGGAAGGCTACCCGAAACATTTCACCCAAGTTAAACAATTTAAAGGCAATGATACCAAATACTAATTGAGTGTATGTAAACTTCTCACCCACTGGGAATGTGATGAAAGAAATAAAAGCTGAAATAAATAATTCTCTCTACCATTATTCTGACATTTCACATTCTTAAAATAAAGTGGTGATCCCAACTGACCTAAAACAGGGATTTTTTTACTAGGATTAAATGTCAGGAATTGTGAAAAAAAACTGAGTTTAAATGAATTTGGCTCAGGTGTATGTAAACTTCCCACTTCAACTGTACATAGGTGTACAGAGGCCCATTATCAGCAACCATCACTCCTGTGTTCCAACGGCATGTTGTGTTAGCTAATCCAAGTTTATCATTTTAAAAGGCTAATTGATCATTAGAAAACCCTTTTGCAATTATGTTAGCACAGCTGACAACTGTTGTTCTGATTCATGCTCTACCAACTGTGGCCTAGTTGGTAGAGCATGGTCTTTGCAACGCCAGCATGGTGTGTGCAACTCCAAGGTTGTGGGTTTGATTCCCACGGGGTCCAGTACAAAAAAAAATGCATGAAATGTATGTATTCACTACTGTAAGTCGCTCTGGATAAGAGTGTCTGCTAAATTACTAAAAATGTAAATAAAACTCGCCTTCTTTAGACTAGTTGAGTATCTGGAGCATCAGCATTTGTGGATTTGATTACAGGCTCAAAATGGCTAGAAACAAATAACTTTCTTCTGAAACTCGTCAGTCTATTCTTGTTCTGAGAAATGAAGGCTATTAAATGTGAGAAATTGCCAAGAAACTAAAGCTCTCGTACAACGCTGTGTACTACTCCCTTCACAGAACAGCGCAAACTGGCTCTAACCAGAATAGAAAGAGGAGTGGGAGGTCCCGGTGCACAACTGAGCAAGAGGACAAGTACATTAGTGTGTCGAGTTTGAGAAACAGAAGCCTCACAAGTCCTCAACTGGCAGCTTCATTAAATAGTACCCGCAAAACACCAGTCTCAACGTCAACAGTGAAGAGGCGACTCCGGGATGCAGGCCTTCTTGGCAGAGGTCCTCTGTCCAGTGCCAGTTCTTTTTCCCATCTTGATATTTGTATTGGTAAGTCTGAAATATGGCTTTTTCTTTGCAACTCTGCCTAGAAGGCCAGAAGGCCAGCATCCCGGAGTCGCCTTATGTCAGTTTCATTGTTTATATTAAAAAAGCTCATTTTCAGTGTCTGTCTCCAGTGTCTGTGTTTATATACTGCTCAAAAAAATAAAGGGAACACTTCCAAAACATGCCTCCACGTGCCTGTATGACCTCCCTACAACGCCTGGGCATGCTCCTGATGAGGTGGCGGATGGTCTCCTGAGGGATCTCCTCCCAGACCTGGACTAAAGCATCAGCCAACTCCTGGACAGTCTGTGGTGCAACGTGGCGTTGGTGGATGGAGTGAGACATGATGTCCCAAATGTGCTCAATTGGATTCAGGTCTGGGGAACAGGCGGGCCAGTCCATAGCATCAATGCCTTCCTCTTGCAGGAACTGCTGACACACTCCAGCCACATGAGGTCTAGCATTGTCTTGCATTAGGAGGAACCCAGGGCCAACCGCACCAGCATATGGTCTCACAAGGGGTCTGAGGATCTCATCTCGGTACCTAATGGCAGTCAGGCTACCTCTGGCGAGCACATGGAGGCCCCCCAAAGAAATGCCACCCCACACCATGACTGACCCACCGCCAAACCGGTCATGCTGGAGGATGTTGCAGGCAGCAGAACGTTCTCCACGGCGTCTCCAGACTCTGTCTCGTCTGTCACGTGCTCAGTGTGAACCTGCTTTCATCTGTGAAGAGCACAGGGCGCCAGTGGCGAATTTGCCAATCTTGGTGTTCTCTGGCAAATGCAAAACGTCCTGCACGGTGTTGGGCTGTAAGCACAACCCCCACCTGTGGACGTCGGGCCCTCATACCACCCTCATGGAGTCTGTTTCTGACCGTTTGAGCAGACACATGCACATTTGTGGCCTGCTGGAGGTCATTTTGCAGGGCTCTGGCAGTGCTTCTCCTGCTCCTCCTTGCACAAAGGCGGAGGTAGCGGTCCTGCTGCTGGGTTGTTGCCCTCCTACGGCCTCCTCCACGTCTCCTGATGTACTGGCCTGTCTCCTGGTAGCGCCTCCATGCTCTGGACACTACGCTGACAGACACAGCAAACCTTCTTGCCACAACTCGCATTGATGTGCCATCCTGGATGAGCTGCACTACCTGAGCCACTTGTGTGGGTTGGAGACTCCGTCTCATGCTACCACTAGAGTGAAAGCACCGCCAGCATTCAAAAGTGACCAAAACATCAGCCAGGAAGCATAGGAACTGAGAAGTGGTCTGTGGTCCCCACCTGCAGAACCACTCCTTTATTGGGGGTGTCTTGCTAATTGCCTATAATTTCCACCTGTTGTCTATTCCATTTGCACAACAGCATGTGAAATTTATTGTCAATCAGTGTTGCTTCCTAAGTGGACAGTTTGATTTCACAGAAGTGTGATTGACTTGGAGTTACATTGTGTTGTTTAAGTGTTCCCTTTATTTTTTTGAGCAGTGCATGTTAAGTGGGTTTTACTCTGGCAGATAATGTCACCTATTTAAATATATACATTTTAATATAATTAACTGAATGTATGATGTTTTTGGTTTATGTCAGTTACACTATGCTATAAATGGTTATTTTATGGCTGTTAGTGATAAAATTAACTATAACACTTTATATTTTGTAATTCTGAGTAATTACAACTTTAGTAAGGATATCCACTGTATTCAGTACTGCTGCAGTTGCTAAATAATTCTAATAGATGGCAGCATAAGACAGATCAGATTAGTTTAGGTCAAGTACAAGTATCCAACTCAACAAGCCCCTCCAAAAGCTTGTTCCATCTGCGAGCAGCGAGCACTCTGCCTTCTCCCACAAGAGAGGGGCATGTTGAGGTACATTTACTAACCGTGAGGGCTGCATGATGTCATTTATTGTCGGGCTGGAAGATGCATCATCTTTTCTATTCCGAGGCTGTTTCCTCCCAATATGACATATTAACATGATGTCATAATGCGTGTTTACTAGGGTTGAGGTCAGCACATCTGACTAGTGGTAATTTGACCAGGGTTCAATACCTTCTATAGTTAATAATGTTTTGATCTCCCAAAAGCAACACAGGACTAACAAGAGATATATAGCTAACTGTAAAGTAATGAGTGACCATTTTAGAAAATCATGGGACATAGTCTTTGGTTGCATGCTATTTTATGTAAATCATATTGCTGCTTGTAGCCTATAACTGATGCTTCGTGGTCTTATGCTGCCATCTATTGGAAATATTTACCAATTAAAAGTTATTAATTCACGTAAAGACATTGGTGAGGCAGCTGAGAAATAAAGTGTATTTAATTCGAGAGATCAGTCTCAAACCTGCCCCACCTATCCCACGCCAATTACTGGACTTTCACATAGAGGTTACTATGTCACTGTAACGATTGTCGTCGTGAGACGAGGAAGCGGACCAAAACGCAGCTGGGAGCGAATACATGTTTATTTAACACACTAGAATTAAACATGTACACAAAATCAAGGGGAAAAAAAACTGCCAATACGTTACGTGCTCAAATAACAGAGGCAACAACCCACCAACATCGTGGGGGAAAAGGAACTTAAATGTGATTCCCAATCAGACTTCACAAGCGACAGCTGTCTGATTGGGAAATCACCCCGAGCCCAACATAGAAATAAAACACAAAGAAAGGCTATAACCAAAACATAGAAAATAAAGCATAGAAATGCCACACCCTGACCAAAATAGCAGAGTTCACCTGGTCAGGGCGTGACAGTACCCCCCCTCCAACGGTGCGTACTCCCGGCGCACCAAACTAAAGTCTATTAAGGGGGGGACCCGGGTGGGCGCCTCACCCTCGGTGGAGGCTCTGGCCCCGGGCGTGTTTCTCCCCCTGCCTCCACCCTAGCCCTACCCCTCTGGCCCGGACTGGACCACTGTGGAGCGGCATGCTCAGGTTCCGGAGCGGAGCCGTCGACCGGAACATGATTGGGCACCGGTGGACCAGACACGGGCCGTGCCGGACTGTGGACACGCACCGTGGGCTTGGTGCGGGGAACAGGAACGGGCCGGACAGGACTGTGGACACGCACCGTGGGCTTGGTGCGGGGAACAGGGACGGGCCGGACAGGACTGTGGACACGCACCGTGGGCTTGGTGCGGGGAACAGGGACGGGCCGGACAGGACTGGGGACACGCACCACTAACCTGGTGCGGGGAGCAGGGACGGGCCGGACAGGACTGGGGACACGCACCACTGACTTGGTGCGGGGAGCAGGGACGGGCCGGACCGGACTGGGGACACGCACCACTGACTTGGTGCGGGGAGCAGGGACGGGCCAGACAGGACTGGGGACACGCACCACTAACCTGGTGCGGGGAGCAGGGACGGGCCGGACAGGACTGGGGACACGCACCACTAACCTGGTGCGGGGAGCAGGGACGGGCCGGACAGGACTGGGGACACGCACCACTAACCTGGTGCGGGGAGCAGGGACGGGCCAGACAGGACTGTGAACACGTACTGGTGACCTGAAGCGTGGAGCCGGTTTAGCCACTCGTCCTGGCTGGATACCCATCCTAGCACGGCATGTGCTGGGCATGTCCACCGGACGTACTGGGCTGTGCGGGCGCACTGGCGACACAGCGCGCAACTCTGCATACCATGGCTTGGTGCGGGGAGCAGGGACGGGCCGGACAGGACTGGGGACACGCCCCGTGGGCTTGGTGCGGGGAACAGGAACGGGCCAGACAGGACTGTGAACACGCACTGGTGACCTGAAGCGTGGAGCCGGTTTAGCCACTCGTCCTGGCTGGATGCCCATCCTAGCACGGCATGTGCTGGGCATGTCCACCGGACGCACCGGGCTGTGCGGGCGCACTGGCGACACAGCGCGCAACTCAGCATACCATGGCTCCTCCTCCAGATCTTCCCTCTGCAGGTCCTCAATCAAACGCCTCATCTACTTCTCTTCCTCCGCCGTCATCCCCCACGAGAGCAGTGGTCTGGGCTCTTCCTCTGCCCTTCCGGACCACCCCATTAGCCCCCCCCCAAAATTTTCTTGGGGGTGTTTTCCGGGCCTCCTCGACCGCCGCCTGCGACTCCGTCTACCGGCTGGCTTTACCTCCTCGACCTGGGAATCCTTCCGCCAGGGTCCTTTCCCCGACATGATCTCCTCCCAGGTCCAGAACTCCTTCCCCTCGCGAGCCCATCTCTCGCGCTCCTTTTCCTCCCGCTGCTTGGTCCTGGTTCGGTGGGTTGTTCTGTAACGATTGTCGTCGTGAGACGAGGAAGCGGACCAAAACGCAGCTGGGAGCGAATACATGTTTATTTAACACACTAGAATTAAACATGTACACAAAATCAAGGGAAAAAAAACTGCCAATACGTTACGTGCTCAAATAACAGAGGCAACAACCCACCAACATCGTGGGGGAAAAGGAACTTAAATGTGATTCCCAATCAGACTTCACAAGCGACAGCTGTCTGATTGGGAAATCACCCCGAGCCCAACATAGAAATAAAACACAAAGAAAGGCTATAACCAAAACATAGAAAATAAAGCATAGAAATGCCACACCCTGACCAAAATAGCAGAGTTCACCTGGTCAGGGCGTGACAGTCACACAGTTCAAACCACATTTAACATATACAACAAATGAGTCTTGTTTATCAAGTGTTCTGCCTTGCAATAATAAATATAATAAAATAACTAATAAAAAGCAAATGCTTAAATAGGTTTTATTTAAAAAAATAACAAATGCTATTTAGTACTAAAATGGTATTTACTAACATAATATTATTACTAAAATAGTTGTAGGCTACCCTACCCTAGAATTAGGGTTCAGGCTAAAATAGGTTATACGTAGGGTTAGAGTTTCTGTACAGCACTTTGTGACGTCTGCTGATGTAAAAAGGGCTTCATAAATACATTTGATTGATTGTTAGGTTCAGGGTATTTAAAGAGAAACTGTATGGGTTTATATCTCTCTTGCTCCTCCCTGTGGTCTTCTGTGGGCATAATCTGAGGTAGCAACTGTGTCAGAGCTACAAATCAATGAGCTCCACCTATCCTTTTGGTTTAAAACTCAGTGAACCTGCGCAGCATTCTTTCTATTTGATGCCTACGAACCAACAGATTTCAACGCATATCAAATTACCCAGCAGCCATTTAGAAACAACATATAAAAAAAAATATATATTTATTCATTTAAAAATATATATTTTCTGGCTGTTTAAATCAGCCACATCTTGAAAAAGAGGACAGGGACATACGTTTTGTTTAGGTTTTAAACCTTTTTCTGAAATAAAATATGTTTAAACATATTTAACATTTGATGTCTTTGCACCAACCATCTGTTCTACTCACTAACACTGTAGGTCACTACAACGTGTAACCAGGTGAACAGTGAGCTTCCTCACCAAGTAGCTGTAACCTAGTTATTAATAATAAGTTACCTGAGGTAAACCTACAAGGTTAAAACCTGTTGGGGCTCGGGGGCAGTATTTTCACGGCCGGATGAAAAACGTACCCAATTTCAACAGGTTACTACTCTGGCCCAGAAAATAGAATATGCATATTATTAGTGATTGTCGGATAGAAAACACTCTGAAGTTTCTAAAACTGTTTGAATGGTGTCTGTGAGTATAACATAACTCATATAGCAGGCAAAAACCTGAGAAGATTCCAAGCAGGAAATGAAAATCTGGTGCCTGTATTTTTTTCCAAGTCCTTACCTTTCTGACACACAGTGAGTTAGGGTTCATTTTGCACTTCCTAAGGCTTCCACTAGATGTCAACAGTCTTTTTTTTTTGCCTTTTGCGGCAAACACGGACCGAACAAGCAGGCTGGGAATCAGGTCACTGAGAAAACCACTTCAGTTCATTGCGTGCATTCACGTAAGAAAGGACCTATGTTCCAAAACTTTTTTCAAGACATAGCATGGGTCCGGTTGGAATATTACTGAAGTTTCACGTTCTAAAGGCCCTAAAGATTGATGCTATACAACGTTTGACATGTTTGAACGAACTTAAAGACTTTTTTTTTTAACTTTTAGTCGTGAAATTTTGGGCGCACTTCCTACATTTGGAGTAGCTTACTGAACGCGCGAACAACAAGGAGCTATTTGGACATAAATTATTAACTTTATCGAACAAAACAACATTTATTGTGGACCTGGGATTTCTGGAAGTGCCTTCTGATGAAGATTATTAAAGGTAAGTGAATATTTATAATGCTATTTATTCATTTAGATGACTCCAAAATGGCGGGTATCTGTATTGCATAGTGTATTTTTCTGAGCGCAGTACTCAGATTATTGCAGTGTGCTTTCCCAGTAAAGTTATTTTGAAATCTGACAATGCGGTTGCATTCAGGAGATGTTAATCTATAATTCTTTGAATAACAGTTTAATATTTTATCAACGTTTATGACGAGTATTTTTGTAGATTGTTGTGCTGTTCACCGAGAGTTTTGGGGGAAATACGTTTTCTGAACGTCACGCGCCACTGTAAAATGCTGTTTTTGGAGATAAAAATGAGCTTGATAGAACAAAATGCATGTATTGTCTAACATAATGTCATAGGAGTGTCATCTGATGAAGATTGTCAAAGGTTAGTGCATAATTTTAGCTGGTTTTCTGCTTTTGGTGACGCCTGTCTTTGCATTGAAAATGGCTGTGTGTAATGTTTTGTCTATGTACTGTCCTAACATAATCTAACTTTATGCTTTCGCCGTAAAGCCTTTTTGAAATCGGACAACGTGGTTAGATTAAGGAGATGTTTATCTTTCAAAGGGTGTAAGATAGTTGTATGTTTGAGAAATTTGAATTATGACAATAGTTTTCAAATTTGGCGCCCTGATGTTTCACAGGCTGTTGATAGAGTGTACCGCGGGTGGGACGCTAGCGTCCCACGTAGCCCATAGAAGTTGATGCGGGCTGGTCTCATTGATAACAATAGTGAAGCTGACATTGTGACGCAGAACAATGGACTGGGAATAGAACTTTCAGAAGGTGAGTTGGTGCAACAGTGTTCAATACAACTAATAGGAGCTGGCAGGGTGAAACATGACCTAAAATAAGACCTGTTTTTTCAATACAACTAATAGGAGATGGGAGGGTGAAACATGACCTAAAATAAGACCTGTTTTTTCAAAACAACTAATAGGAGCTGGCAGGGTGAAACATGACCTAAAATAAGGCCTGTATGTTCAATACAACTAATAGGATCTGGCAGGGTGAAACATGGCCTAAAATAAGACCTGTTTTTTCAATACAACTAATAGGAGCTGGCAGGGTGAAACATGACCTAAAATAAGACCTGTTTTTTCAATACAACTAATAGGAGCTGGCAGGGTGAAACATGGCCTAAAAAAAGACCTGTTTTTTCAATACAACTAATAGGAGCTGGCAGGGTGAGACATTACCTAAAACAAGCCCCGCTTTTTCGCGTTTACTTCAAAACTACGGCAAACAGCTGGGACACATGGTAATATTATATAACTGGGCTCTATGGCGGATGCAGTGAACTAGATTTATCTGGCTGATCGCGCTTGTCTGCCCTAAACAAACCCTGTGTACCACCCCTCCCCTGTTTAACCTTGAATTCAGTTAAGAAACAAACACTTGCCTACGAAAAGAGACACCCAACCAAAACCAACCAACTCTTTATGAATCTGTTCATACGGTGGCAGATTAGACACCACTACTCTTGTCGAAATCGGCACCAACACACCCCTCACATAAATCATACTGGTAACTAGCCGGGCAACAAGACTCACCTTTTACATTACCACAACCACCGCCTTGTTCATTCTGGATACAGAGTGTATATGTTCCTCTCCCACCTGTTCACCGACCATGATCAATAATTCCTCCACACCATTCTCCAGAACGCACCTGAAGAGACAGCGTTTCTTCTCCACTCGGTTGAGGATATCACACCTCCCAAACAAACTACCCTACTCCCCCCTCAACTCTAACCGATAAACAGTTGAAACCAATAAATAAACCCTTAACAACTAGAAAATACCCCAAAAGAATAGTTGCCCTCCTCAGGAACCACAAAACCCTCACACAACACCTTCTTCTTCTATGATATAATGGCGGTCCGCAAACCAACGTTAAAGGTGCATGGCGCCACCTACTGTGCTGGAGTGTGTTCAATCACGGTTTACACCATTTCTAAATCCTCCTACCTAACTCAGTACTTCTGAGAAAATAAAAAAGAGCCCTACTAACTTCAAATAGACCCTCCCCCATCCCTCCCCCAAATGCCTTCCAACCCCTCCAACCCCATCCAACCTCAATGACCCTACACTTCAATCTTTCCCTCTCTTCAACATCCTTACAACAATATAACAACACATGCTCCACCGTTTCATTGACAAAACCCTCCAGACACAAACCATTCACATGCTGCCAACCAGATGTAAGGACCTGTTCAATGTACAATGCTCTAAGCACAATCGAGTAAACACCACCTCTTCCTTCCTAATCTGACCTTTGAATCTTGGTCCACCGACCTTTAGAGGACATATAAATGCCGTCCCTTGTGCTCAGAGTCCCATCTCTTCTGCCACACATCTGTCAAAATGTCTCTGATCTTACATTTGTCCTCACCTCTACCCACTGGAACATTAATATATATTATATCTTGTTTTAAAGCTCTTTTAGCTAACTGGTCTACAATTTCATTCCCTTCCACACCTGAATGTGCTGGGACCCAGCAGACTCTCACTACTTCTGATCATTTTTTTCCTTTTGTCTACCAAGGTTAGATCAACAACAGGATCTGGGAGTAACCCTGGAGGAACATCCCCTATCACCACAGAAGGGCCAACCTCTAACTCCCTCAAACCACTCTCATCAGCAACTTTCCAACTGTCCAACCAAAACCACTGTCTTGTCTACTAGTATATTCCCAGCAGTCATCTAGAACAGTAGCAGTGGGATGCTCAACCTCACAGCCTTGCAACCCAATAATATAATGACATTTTATTACGCCCTATACCCAAAGGCATCTCACCTGCCTCCACTAGTAAGACACATACAGATGTTGATTTAAATGCACCAATACATATCCTTAAAGCTATATACTGGATTCTGTCCAGCTTAAGTCTTTGCTGCTGTTCCATAAACTATACACCCGTAATCAATTGTCATCCTGATCAGAGCTCTATAAATATCCATCAACGATTGTCTGTCAGCACCCGATTCATAACCAGAGACCCACACAACCAACTACCACGAAAGTGATGGAATGAGAGAGAGAGACATCGTTACAACACTGTACATTGACATAATATAACGTTTCTTCTTCTCTGGAGGTTAACGGCGGTTGGCATCCAATATGTTGTATTACCGCCCCAACTGGACTATAATATAAATCTTTTTTACTTTCTGATACAAAATAGGAAAAGGAACATTTCATATTTTTTCAAATAAAAAAACACCCTTCCAACTAACCCTACACTCGTTAAAAACCCACTACCCCATTCCACTACTTTGACCCTGTCTGCTCCTGCACCATGCCAACTAACCCTACACTCATCCACTACCCCATTCCACTACTTTGACCCTATCTGCTCCTGCACCATGCCAACTAGCCCTACACTCATTAAAAACCCAATACCCCATTCCACTACTTTGGCCCTATCTGCTCCTGCACCATGCCAACTAACCCTACACTCATTAAAAACCCACTACCCCATTCCACTACTTTGACCCTATCTGCTCCTGCACCATGCCAACGACCTGGGAGGACGGGACACCACCACTCAACACACCCTGGAAATCTTCTGAAGTCAAATCTTATATGACAAAATACTTCTCTGCAGCTGCCACCACAACATCTATTGTCTGTGATTTACGTTCTATTTCTGAGGTACAGTTGATAACCATTGCTATGAATTCAACTGAACATCCCTCGTTGGCCTATCCCTCTGTGCTATCACAGATCTACTACTCACAGGGATCCTCTCAGGATTCCTCACCCTTGACCCATCCTCCTCTACTTTCTTCACTGCTTCAGCATACGACACCTTCTGCACTACTCTGACTCTAGTCACCTCAACTTGCCTCTCTCTCACCAGACACCTCTGATCCCCAGCAACATGGACACCCCTACAGTTGACACACAGAACTTTATCCACCAAAACTACACAATCCTCTAACCCATGACCTCCTCCACACTTCCCACATCTTGTAATCTCCCTCCTACAAACTGCTGCAACATGACCATAAACGTTGCACCTGAAACAGCTCAGTGGATTCAACACAAAGACTCTAACAGGATAACTGATATATCCCAACATGACTTTGTCGGGTAAAGACTCAAAAGGACTGACAGTGACTCCTCTGTTTCACCACGCTCACCACCGGGTCTGCGTCATACCAATCGGCGGGCATCACAAACACTAGGAATTTTCAACTTCAATTGCTCCACCTCCACATTTAACGTCACCCAAGAAATCACACATTTCAATGGTGTCCTGTTCATAAGAGCAAAACATGAAACAGATCTTGTTGCGTGACACGGAGCGAAAACTTGAAATGTCTCTATTCCTTTGAAACTTTTATGACTGTAATGTTTACTTTTCATTTCAAATTGTTTATTTCATTTCACTTTTGTTTAGTATCTATTTATCTTGCTTTGGTAATGTAAACATATGTTTCCCATGCCAATAAAGATCTTTGAATTGAATTGAGAGAGAGAGCTCCATGTTAATGTATAGGGGACCTGAGTCAGTCATGGTTACTCATGGTTATGTGATGAGGTAGCCCCGCCTGCAACTTCTAAATCAGTGTCGGCCCAATAGGGAATGTCCTCTTGATGTAATGGTCAAGATGTTGGTTTATCCCACGGTAGACCTGGGTTCATATCCCATCAGTTACATTAAGCAGTCTATTCTCTGAAAGGGGTCCAGACAGCCTGTTCCCAACAGTGGGGTCAGTGGGATTGAAGAGGGGCCCCTCTCTCTCTCTCTGACTGGAGGAGAGAAGTGAAATGGTGTGTCTTCTCTGGTCAACAATACTCACCTTGAGAGACTCCACAGCCTGTTGGAGCTCCTTCAGCTCCTTCTCTCTCTCCTGGAATCTCTGCTGGACCTTCTGCTGACTCATCCCCAGCTGCCTCTGTGGAGAATCACTCTTCAATGAGCTATCAAGCTTTATTAGTCCAGTAGATCAATAGTATAGTAATGTGACATAGGACCCATAGAGAGGAAGGTCTACAATCCTGAGGAAGTCCCTTTACAATATTATATTATGTTGCTATGTGAATGATTATAGTTTTACAGTTGGCCTACATGTATCAAGAGGTTGAGACTGAACTTTGGACTCATTAAAGGGCAGTCAGATTGATAATGGTGTTTGACTTCAGAAAATGGTGTTACATTTGGAATATCTGGGTTAACATATCTATATACTCAAGGTGTGTGTTCATATTTGTGGATGAATTTCATTTGAATGATCTCATATTCAAACAGCCTTAGTTCCTACTGTATCTTTAATTCTTTGTTTATCAGACAGTCACCAACAAGTTGTTCTGGTCTTACCTGTTTCTCAGTCCTCTCTGCGGCAGCTGACACTGTATCATGGCCTTTATGTTCATCCATCACACAAAGCAGACAGATACACTGCTGATCGGTACGTCAGTAAACCTCCAGCAGTTTGTCATGATGAGAGCAGATTTTCTCCTGTAGTTGTGTGGTGGCTTTGACCAGCTTGTGCTTCTTGAAAGCAGGAAATTCATAGTGAGGTTGGAGGTGAGTCTCACAGTAAGAGGCCAGACACAGCAGACAGGACATGAGGGCTTTCTGCTTTCTGGTCCCAGTGCAGAAATCACACACCACATCTCCAGGTCCAGCATAGCACAGAGCAGGAGGGGGAGCAGCCTGGAGTCCTGTCTTCTTCAGTTTCTCCACCAGCTCAGCCAACATGTTATTTTTCCTCAGATTAGGCCTTGGAGTGAAGGTCTCTCTGCACTGAGGACAGCTATAGACCCCTTTCAGAACATCCTGATCCCAGCAGTCCTCAATACAGATTCTACAGTAACTTTGTCCACAGGCAGTAGTCACCGGATCCTTCAGTAGATCCAGACAGATGGAGCAACAGAACAGTTCCTGATTCTCTGCCATTTTGGTGCTCTCTCCTGTAGGTTAAGCAATGGCAGTGTGAAAGATGACTTTCTGTTGATTGTCAAAGATGACTTTCTGTTCAGTGTGAAAGATGACTTTGTGTTTCATGGAACTCTACACCAGAGGACAGGGAGTGGTTTCCTACTTGACTGTATTTTCTGTATGTAGAGGTGGTGTGGTTTCTTTGATAAGGAAGTATGACAGTGTGTTGGTTAGTAGGCAGAGATGGTTAGTATTTATATTATGCTCTGTCGTGGGTCTCCCGGTCGCGGCCGTCTGCGACAGAGCCTGGACTCGAACCCAGAATCTCTAGTGGCACAGCTGACACTAAATACTTTTCTTTACCATTTATTATATCAGTTCACATCTTGTGTCCCCGTTTCATCCTGCATTGGTATCAGCAGTCATAGTACTATGGTGTGATAACACTGTCTGCTAAATGACAACATTGGTATCAGCAGTCATAGTACTATGGTTTGATAAGACTCTGCTACATGACAACATTGGTATCAGCAGTATGATAGTACTATGGAGTGATAAGACTGTCTGCTAAATGACAACATTGGTATCAGCAGTCTGATAGTACTATAGAGTGATAAGCGTGTCTGCTACATGACAACATTGGTATCAGCAGTATGATAGTACTATGGTTTGATAAGACTCTGCTAAATGACAACATTGGTATCAGCAGTATGATAGTACTATGGTGTGATAAGACTGTCTGCTAAATGAACTAAATATAAATGTGTATGTAAAAATGTTGATATATATTTTGTTGAGGGAAAATGTACTTGATACGATTATAATATGTTGTTGTCTCACCTAGCTGTCTGAAGATCAGTGCACTAAACAGAGCTTCTGGTAAATGACTCAAATGTAAAAGTAAAATATTTTGAAGCATGCTGAGTATTATTCTAATGAGCTCCGCCTCCAAACAAGGCCAATAATAATACCCAGTGTGCTTTGTGGTAAATTTGTTATGTTCATTTTCACATATACATTCGTATTTTAGTTAGTTAGCTTATCCAGAGTGACTTGCTCAACTAAGGTAGATAACAACATACAGTATCACTGTCAACAAGCAAGAAAAAAGGTTTTGTAACCGTTACTGAAACGGTTGTTGCTGTTTGGTCCATCTACTTCCAAATATTTATTAAAAATTAAATATGTTACACTATATACATTACATAATACAAGTATTAGTAGTTTAATTTAATATATTGATCTTTATGGTATTTTGTATCTGAATATTGTACTTATAAGTAGTAATGTCCGTCCATCCCTGGTAGTAGAATATTCTGTCTGTAGGGTGTTTTCAGGACCAGGACACTGGAGGTGAAGGACACACACAGGAAAAAGTAATGTAGTTTTATTAAAAATAAATGTTTCAAAAAAATCACTTTCAAAAGGATTTCAAAATGCTAAATAAAACACCTAGCTCCCCTCAGAACATAATCACTGGGCAATCTCTTAAACTGCACGCAGAGTCATAAAAATGTGTTGTAGAAATTCTAACCAGAAAGGGGAGAAACTGAAGAATCTTTCAACAAGATGTGGAGACATGAGGTCAACCATCACTCAGGGTGCACGGTAGAGAGACCAATGATTCAGGAACAACAGCTCTCTTATAGAGACACTATTTTACATGAGATTCAAGTGTCACCATCTTACACAAGCAGTTTGCAAAAAGCTAATTTCAGGGTTTAAGCTAAAACATGCTACTCAGCTGTTAGGTGAAACTCTCATTGTGGTCAGGGCGTGGTTTCAGTTCTAGGAACATGTTTCTGAGAACTGACACATCTCAGTTGTCAACCCTAATGCTGAGCTGTTGTCGTGACTTCTATCTCAACAACAGGATGCTGCCCCTACCCAGAAGCTCTTTTGGCACTCCGCCTACAACATTTGTTTTAGACAGAGGACCAGGAAGAGGAACTTGTACGACACGCTGTTCTAATTCAGATTTACTGGCACAATGTTTTCTTCATTGTATCTTCTTCACACAATAACTCAGTTTAGTACCTTGAAGACTAACTATATGTCATCTTACTTAATTACCTTGTACCTCAGTTAATTTCTGTCACCACAAATGTTTTCCACAAGTTCATCTGACTAAGTCAGTAGATAAAGGGCTTCATCTGACTCTGGGTCAGTAGATAAAGGGCTTCATCTGACTCTGGATCAGTAGATAAAGGGCTTCATCTGACTCTGGGTCAGTAGATAAAGGGCTTCATCTGACTCTGGGTCAGTAGATAAACGGCTTCATCTGACTCTGGATCTGACCACCATACCAATCAAAACTATAACTGAAATGTCTTTGGCCACCATACCAATTAAAACTACATCAAAAGAGTTCATTAAGAGGTCCATAGTCTTGAGATAGTGGCTGGGTTGGAGACCCACCAGCTGCATGGTGGCTCACCAAACGGGCATAGAGAGCTGACTGCAGCAAGGTGTACTGCTTAACTAGGATGTGGTCCTAGGATGTGGTCCTTTGAGCACACACACACACACACACACATCTCACTCCTCTTGGCTTCCATGGCAACCCACACAGGAACCTTTCCCCAATAGAATCTTTCCCCACAGGAACCACACCTGTTGGCATTCTGACAACAACAAAAAAAAAAAATCTCAACATTGTTTCAATAATATATAGAACTTTTTTTGCAGCTCTGGTATATTAAGCTTTTTTGAGGCCTTACTCACTATTCATACTGTGGCAGCACAATGTAACGGCCGTCGTATGAAAGGGACCAAGGCGCAGCGGGTTGAGTGCTCATTATATATTTATTTTGAACACTTAAGAAAACAAAACAAGAAATCGCACGAACTAACAGGATTACAGGCTAAAAACAGCTATGTAATCACAACTTCCCACAAAACACACCCCTCTATATAGGACCTTCAATCAGAGACAACGAGGAACAGCTGCCTCCAATTGAAGGCCAAATCAATAAACTCAACAGAACTAAAAAGACTTGAACATAGAACTATACTAACATAGAACATAGCCCAAAAACCCCGGAACACACTAACCAAACACCCCTCTACATAAACACACCCCAGATAAAACAAATACCCCCCTGCCACGTCCTGACCAAACTACAATAACAAATAACCATTTTACTGGTCAGAACGTGACAGTACCCCCCCAAAGGTACAGACCCCGGATGCACCTCACACAAAAGAAATAACCACAAAATAAACCCCCCCAAACTAAAGGGAGGGAAGGGAGGGTGGCTGCCATCCCCGACGATTCCCGTGCTACACCCCCCCTCCCCAATCCTCCTACTGTGGAGGTGGCTCAGGCTCTGGCCTTAGTCCCCCACCTAACCTGTCCACCCCCCTAAATACCTTTGGCTGAGGCACGTCGCTGTAAACCTCAGACAGAATGATGATTCTGGGAGCTCCGGACTGTAGGGCCTCTGGGAGCTCCGGACTGTAGGCTGTCTCACTCGGTTCCGGACTGTAGGCTGTCTCACTCGTTTCCTGACTGTAGGCTGTCTCACTCGTTTCCTGACTGTAGGCTGTCTCACTCGGTTCCGGACTGTAGGCTGTCTCACTCGGTTCCGGACTGTAGGCTGTCTCACTCGGTTCCGGACTGTAGGCTGTCTCACTCGGTTCCGGACTGTAGGCTGTCTCACTCGGTTCCGGACTGTAGGCTATCTCTGGACGGGGCAGTGTCGCCGGACACTCTGGAAGGGGCACTGTCGTCGGACGCTCTGGACGGGGCACTGTCGTCGGACGCTCTGGACGGGGCACTGTCGTCGGAAGCTCTGGACGGGGCACTGTCGTCGGAAGCTCTCCACGGGGCACTGTCGTCGGAAGCTCTCCACGGGGCACTGTCGTCGGAAGCTCTGGACGGGGCACTGTCGTCGGAAGCTCTGGACGGGGCACTGTCGTCGGAAGCTCTGGACGGGGACCGCGCACTGAAAGCCTGATGCGTGGGGCTGATACTGGAGATGCCAGACTGGATATACGCACCCCAAGGCTAGTGCGGGGAGCAGGAACAGGACGAGTTGGACTGGGCTGATGCACTGGAGGCCTGGTGCGTGGGGCTGGTACTGAAGATACCAGACTGGAGACACGCACCCCAAGGCTAGTGCAGGGAGCAGGAACAGGACGATTTGGACTGGGCTGACGCACTGGAGGCCTGGTGACTGGGGCTGGTACTGGAGATGCCAGACCGGATACACGCACCCCAAGGCTAGTGCAGGGAGCAGGAACAGGACGATTTGGACTGGGCTGACGCACTGGAGGCCTGGTGACTGGGGCTGGTACTGGAGATGCCAGACCGGATACACGCACCCCAAGGCTAGTGCGGTGAGCAGGAACAGGACGAGTTGGACTGGGCTGATGCACTGGAGGCCTGGTGCGTGGGGCTGGTACTGAAGATACCAGACTGGAGACACGCACCTCAAGGCTAGTGCGAGGAGCGAGAACAGGATACACTGGGCCGTGAAGGGGCACTGGCGGTCTTGAGCGCAGTACTGGTACCACCCTTACTGGCTGGATGTCCGCTTCCCCCTGGTAAATGCGGGACACTGGCACCGTGCACACCGGCCTGTGAATGTCGGCCTTGACGCTGTGCACATCACCCCATAGCACGGGGCCTGACCAGTAACAAGCTGCCTCCGATAAGCACGGGGAGTTGGCTTCGGGCTTAACCCTGGCCCAGCCAAACTACCCGTGTGCCCCCCAAAAAAGATTCTTGGGGCTGCCTCTCAGGCTCCCTTAACTCCTCCATAGCCCTGTGTCATGACTGTCCTGATCAGGTCAGGATACAGGAGACCACCACCCTACAGATTATCTCCCAAACCCCCAACAGAGGAGGAGAGATCTAGGGGTCTGAAGATGTGGGGGTTTTATGACACCTCATGCCCATAATACAGAGAAATTCCTTTGTCCTAACAATGGAGAACTGGCCTCAGAACCTTAAACATGCAATAAAGGAACTTTGGAACAATGGTTTCCGTCAGCCACAATGGTGGTTATGACGAAAAGTGGAATATTAAAATGTATGTAACTTTTGTATTTGTTTTTAAAGGTTAAGAGATGACGTTATTATGAAAACATTGTACCTTTAAGAGTTTTCCCAGTATATGACTGATGTTTATACATTGTACGCTGTTTGGAAAATATCCAAATCAAACAGAATGTTTTGGCAAAGATGAAATGTGAAGTTAGTGTCTAAAATCGGATTTTTAGCCAAATCTAAGCCTTGCCCCTGTACTTGGTCCGCCCAGAGAATCGCCCTAAAGGCTGTCACACCCACCTCTGACCCGAGGGTATAAGACAGGAGATTGGAGAATTAACATAGGAGACTATTGACCCCAAGCTGCAGCGAAGGTCTAACAAAGTCGACGAACCCCAAAACGAAACACAAGGTTGAAGACAAAGAAATATTTTTCTACACGAGCTACGGACGAGTAGCTGTGTCTAAGCGGGTGAATTCAAGCCGAACCACCCAGCCTCCACTCTCCATTGAATCGTGGTATCGACACCATTCGAGCCGAAGCTGTGAGCTCTGAGCTACAGAGCTGTCTGTCCTCAGAAGACCCCTTTCCGATCAAGGGTGAGGATCAGACCACTTAGCCAAGAAGGACACTGACATCGTGAGGACAACCAGAGAGTTGCGCCGGAGAACTTCGTCATTTAAAAGCCTAAACGACCCACGCGGAGCTTCCCACCTGAGAACTACAACACGTAATTACATCATTATATTCTGACCCATAAGAGCGGCAGTTCGGGGCAAGGCTAATTTTAAATAAGCATGGCTGACAAATGAACCCAAATGTATATTTCTCTCGTGTACTTCCTTTCTTTCTCTCTCTTTAAAATCCCCATTTTGGGTAACAAGCGCCAGAGTGTGTTGGCCCGTTATACTAAGTCCTAATCAATAGCTAGACTGTGTTTTGTGTATGTGCATTTTTATCATCATTTTAGCTTGCTAGTAAATAAATAATCAACTAAGATTGGTGTGGTAAATTCAGTGGTAAAGCCCGGGTCCGTGCAGATTCCCGGATTATACGACTTTCAGATTATGAGACTGTAGAGGAAACTGATTAATTTAGCGACTGTTGTAATCGATATTCTGATATCCTTTGAGTTAATTTGGGAAATAGAAACTCAATCAAAACAATGTTCCCATGGTGCCCCAGGTTAATGAGTTAATAATTGCTTGATTCATTGCTTAATTCATTTAATCACGTAATTATAAACCGTTAATCATTCGATGAGCAACAGTCGTCACATTAACTAATACAACGTCACGACATATGGCGCCCCGTGTGAGGCATCTAAGATAGGACTAGGCCGCACTGTTGTGTTATTCCATATCAATTGTGTAGCAATATATATACATTCCATTAATAGCTATAGGGAGGACTAGTGCGGGAGAGAAGTGTGTGTGTGTCGTTCCATTTGACCCAGATACTGGTCGGTAGAGAACGACCCCTGTTGTATATCTGACCAAAGCCAGTGTGAAGGGGGTCTACTGAATGCTACGAGCTAGGGCATATGTACCAGCCGATGCAGGCATTCTGAGAAATAATACTAGTTGGGCCTAACGTAGTGTTATTTCTGTCGATCGCTTTCAGGAGTGATCTGACTCGGTCATAAGTAATTCCTAGAGCAGAGGACATATGAGCCAGCCATTACGGAAATTAGAGTAGATATATTCGTTTGACCGAAGCGAAGTTATTATCTCTCTACCTCTCGCGTTGGGTAACGGGGAGAGGTTAAGGGTTGAACGTGAGACGTCACCAAGTAAACCCGTTCCCTTGTTGGAGGGAACATCCCTTGTGCGGCGAGGGGGAAACCCCGCGCAAGGAAAGCTAAGCATTGCGCCAGATGCTAAGCTAACAAAGGGGAGCCGCCATTTTTGTTTTCTTCTTTGTTCATAGTGAATTCCCGCGTTAGACGGGAATCCTGTGTGTTGACAGCTTGGGCTATCCGTAACCCCTGGCGAAGAATCGCCAGTCATTTTTCGTGAAATAAGTCAGGTTACGCTGTAGGATATCAAACCAGTCTTAACTGATTAGATATCATTGTCTTGTTCAATTTTATACATACATTAAATTGATACACTACCTCTCCAGGTTGGTTATGGGAATAATACACACACGAATGTGCCATAACCAATGAGACATGGTTAAACTGTTCCACGTTAACTTAGATATAGCAACTATTTCAGGTTAATTAAAGCTAATTCCTTTAGCCTATACGGGGTTGACTAATCATTCAAATTGATTAATAGATTAAAGCTGTTTTACCAGCTTAATGGTGTTTAGGTAGACTTTTTAACAGTTTTGTAAAATTCTATTTTCACTGATACCCTGTCGATTTTAGCTTGTGTTAACAGTGACCTCCGGTGGTGAAGAATCACCAGTAATTATTTTTAAATAATTCAGGTTATGCTGTACGATATCTAACCAGTCTGAACTGAGTGGATATCATTGTCTCGTTCAATTTAATATACATTAAATTGCTACACTACCGTCCAGGTTGGTTATTGGAATAATACGCAAACTAATGTGTTCTAACCAATGAGACATAGTTAAACTTTTCAACGTTAACTTAGATATAGCAATTACTTCAGGTTAATTAAAGCTAATTCCTTTAGCTATACGGGGTTGACTAATCATTCAAATTGATTAATAGATTAAAGCTGTTTTACCAGCTTAATGGTGTTTAGGTAGACTTTTTAACAGTATTGTAAAATTATATTTTCACTGGTACCCTGTCGATTTTAGCTTGTGTTAACAGTGACCTCCGGTGGTGAAGAATCACCAGTAATTATTTTTAAATAATTCAGGTTATGCTGTACGATATCTAACCAGTCTCAACTGATTGGATATCATTGTCTCGTTCAATTTAATATACATTAAATTGCTACACTACCGTCCAGGTTGGTTATTGGAATAATACGCAAACTAATGTGTACTAACCCATGAGACATAGTTAAACTTTTCAATGTTAACTTAGATATAGCAATTACTTCAGGTTAATTAAAGCTAATTCCTTTAGCCTATACGGGGTTGACTAATCATTCAAATTGATTAATAGATTAAAGCTGTTTTACCAGCTTAATGGTGTTTAGGTAGACTTTTTAACAGTATTGTAAAATTCTATTTTCACTGGTACCCTGTCGATTTTAGCTTGTGTTAACAGTGACCTCCGGTGGTGAAGAATCACCAATAATTATTTTTAAATAATTCATGTTATGCTGTACGATATCTAACCAGTCTCAACTGATTGGATATCATTGTCTCGTTCAATTTAATACACATTAAATTGCTACACTACCGTCCAGGTTGGTTATTGGAATAATACGCAAACTAATGTGTACTAACCAATGAGACATAGTTAAACTTTTCAACGTTAACTTAGAGATAGCAACTCTTTCAAGTGAATTAAAATTCCCAAATAGCCGATTCAGGTTAGATTTATCATTAAAATCGATTTAATCAATTAAACCTGTTTTGGCAAGTTCAGTAATAACCAACTCACATTACTGACCCAGTCTTGATGATTCATTGACGTTTACAAACTGAGTTAAATCGTGTTTGCAGCCTCCAACTAAAAACCCCAAACATTACGTAAATTGAAATAACTGACAATCATAATAATGAGCAATCCATCAGATGGGTTTCCACCCATTTCCCCTCTAATCAGTGGACCTTCACCCACGGAAAGATTGATCGCGGACCTCAGCAACGATGCAAATCCTAACTATGCCGAGGGGCTGAAAATGTTAGATTTCAATGCCATAAGCGAGAGAAATGCAGACATTGCGACAGATGCTCTTCAAAATAGACCATCAGGCGGAGGCCTTGTGAAGGTTCTCTCCAGTTTAGCCCTCAACTATGCCCACCAGCAGAGATGGACAGTGCACCAGTACCTCAGTGCCCAGCAGAGGCACGAGCAGGAAGCTGGGGAGTTCAAGGTACAGGTGGAGAGAACCAGGGAGCTGGCATCGAAAGCCGAAAAACATAAGCTACTGCTAGCTGAGGAACTGTGTGTGAGAACAGATAAATTGGAAGATCTGTCTAACACTTATAACAAAGAACGCAAACAAACTCTTGACCAAGTCCGTATTCTAAAAGAACAACTCGGTTTAGCCAAAACTAAATACGATGAAGTCCACGCGAAACTAGATGAATCGGAAGAGCTAGTTAGGAAACGGGGCGAGCAAATTGATGCCCTACAAACGGTTGTGAATGAAACCACTCAAAGCAATAATGCTCTATTCCAAAAGCTGCAGACCAAGGACGATCAGTTAATGAACACAATGACCAAGTTGGAGGACAAAACAGCAGAACTCATTGAAGTCGCTGATTTAATGAAGGATGAGAAAGACCAGGTGAGAAAGTTGGAAAATGTGACCTCTAAACAAAAGGAGGACATCGCATCACTGGATCTCTCACTCCACACTCGCGACCTCTCCCTGCAAACCATGACAGATAAGTATGAGGCCGAGCGAAGCAAGGGCGACACCTACGTGTCGAAAATAAACACCCTCAACTCCCAGGTGGACTCTGCGATGCAGCATAACACCACCCTTAGGTATCATCTGGAGGAACTCCAGAACAGTCACGCGCTATCGCGGGACAACCAAACCAAGCAACCTAGCTCACATCCGGAGCTAAGAGAACGAGGGAATGTAGATGACAGGAGATTTCAGCCTCTTTCTCTTGGCCATTCGGCCCACAGTGAATTGGGGCCTCCTCGCCAACACAACCACAGCTTGACTTTTCCTCTTGGCCTCTCGGCCGACAATTCTCCACGGGAGAGTGCAGATGCTCCCCGCGCACTTGGCGGGGATCGCCTTGACAAAATCGTCAAAAACTTCCGCCTCTTCGACCCCGTTCCGGGAAAGCCAAACGACACTGAGACATTCTTAGCAGACATAGAGGACGCCTTGGATGGCTACCCAAACGCTACGAATGCAGACAGGCTCTATCTTTTGAAGCGAACGTCCAACAGACACGTGACAAGGTTCATCCGTCTACAAGAGCAACACGTGCAAAACGACTATGCTAAACTTGCCACGGTTTTGAAAATAGAATTCAGTGGTTCTGCGACTCGCAAACACGATAGTTCGTTGGCTAACAATATCAGACAAGCTCGAAATGAACACCCACAAGCCTACTATCACCGGCTTCGTTCAGCTTACTTTGGCATGCTCACTGAAACAGGAATGGAAGACCTATTACCGTTCAAACAACTTTTTCTGTCAAACATGTCTCCCAACTTCATTAACTACTTGGGCCCTACTGCCCACGTCGGGTTGCCAATCTCGACGCTCCGAGAGCTGGCAAGCACCGCTTTTGAAGCATCAAAAGCAAGCCGGGCTAAGAGCCCGGACACCTCGACTTTCGAGCTTAGGCGGGAACCATCACTCGAATTAGAAGGGGCTGCATCAGGGACATATGCTGTAAAAGAGGACGATCAAAGGGGGTGGCTACCAAGTAACCACCACCCCGACAACCACCGCCGTAACAATAGCTACGATGAACGTCCCCAATCTAACAGGTCCCGTAGAGATCAACCTAGCCGACATGCCCCTCCGCCTAACTCTCTCAAAGGGTCAGGACACAAGGGTAACAAGCGTAACAAGGGCAACAAAGTGTTCAACAATGATTTGAACGCTAACCGAAATGATATAGAAGCTCTGATAAAAGATGTACTGCATCGTAAGAAATTTGAGAAAGAGGACAAGGATAAATCCTCATGACTAGGCGTAAAATCGTTGGAAACTGAGTCCGCCGAAATTCATGCAATTCAAGAGGACGCAAACATTTCCATTACCCCCGCCCCCACTCGAATCCCTGTCCAGGTACCGCCCGTTCTAGACACAAGCCCGCAGGTTTTGTCTACAGACTTGGACACGGAGGTGGAGATGCACGAGATAAGCAGCTTTGTCACAGATGATTCCTCTACCATTCCGATAGAGCACCCACTGGGTCACGTAGGTAACTTATCTGTCTTGGAAATCGACGCAGATTACAAACCGCTCCGTTCTCCCAACCCACTCCATTTTGTTGGAGATATGACGAGAAAAACCAACTCGAACAGGCCATACCTTAGAACAGTCCTGGAGGACTGTGTGACCTGTCACGCTCTGATAGATTCGGGTTCAACACTTTCCCTCATATCCGAAACCTTGCTGGATGAACTAAAAAGGGCAGTGGACCCAACAAAACGTTGGTTGAAAACGGAACATTGCGATACGAATCTTCGAGGTTTCACTCAAGCTACCTCGCCCCTAACCAAACGTCTCCTACTTAAACTCAACTTCGAAAGCGTGTCACTGATACACCCCGTGTATGTGACTAGCATCGAAATCGAACGAATGCTGATTGGGAGTGATTTAATTGACCGTTTGGTACCACTAATGGATTGGAAAACAAATCAAATCTGGTCACAAATACCTATGCCTACTCCGTTGACTTCGCCGCATTCTTCCAAGGCTACCTGCCTTACATTGTGCAACGACGAGGGTCCGATGTCAGCATCTGACGCAAACCCTGTGAACTTGGCCATGAGCCCGCCATTTGTGGCAAAGGACAATGTGAGTTCGACTCGGAACTTAACCGAACATGTGGTTTTCTTGTGCGGCTTGGGTGATTCACCAGCCGACACTTACCGCCCTCCTCTGATAGGGGGCGTGTGCCTAAACGGCACTATGGCTGAGGATACCAGGCTGGCCACCTGGTCAGAAAAATCAGCAATCAGTTTGGAAATGTTCAACGAAATTTCGAAAACGGCTAACTGCCATCCCCTTGTGCAGAAAACGTTTAGATTTCCACTTGGAACGACTCCCCAGACAACACTCACCGCAATAGGGGTGTGTGCGCTATCGATCCGCATTGGAACCAAGGAATTATCCCACTACCTACTGGTTGTCGTGGACCTCCCACATACAGTCTATGTGGGAGCGGACATTTTGGTAAGATTGGGTGTTAAACTTGATACCATACACCAAGTTCTTTGGTCTTTGGCGCAGCCAAACCAACATGCCTTGTCTTTCGACCCGGTGCGAATGGCTTCCGGGCAGACTATTCCTGAAGCTTGCAAGACGATAACTGAGTCCGCCATGTTGATACCGGCAAGAACCACAGAGGTTTCTGTAAGACTGAACCTGGCGCCCGGATACCGGATGGAAGGCACCACTGCGTTCTTCCAACCCTCTCCAAAACTATTCGACTTGGGGCTAACTATCAATGGCAACCCACTGTTGGAACTAACCGCTAGATCCACTTACCTCCTGGTACAAATCTGACTCAAGCGGATATTTCCATTCCTCGGCACACTCAGCTAGGAACATTGATCGATTACGCCTTCCATGATTTTGAACTAGTTGTTCCTGTGATTGGGCCTCTTCCGTCCTCCCTAGACCTAGATGGCGAGGGAGGTACGCTGTTTACTTGTCAGTCAAAAGCAATAGCACTAACTCCCGTATTGCCACTGGACGACACATCGGCATTCCGGCTGGATGTCGATCCTGACAGCAACCAGTTAATATACTCCATCGTCACGGAGGATGATATTGCGTCTCCTCCTGCATGCGAAGTACACTCTTGTGAGGTAACAACCGATGACTCTTCCAAAAGTGACATGCCGTCACCACCCGATGAAGACCTGTACAATTTCGCCGAACCATATCCTGGTTTCCATGCACAGGTAATACAACTACTGTCGGAGGCTGATGCACTTGTCAATGACACTGAACGCCATCAGTTGAGAGAATTGTTTAACAAACACAGTGAGATCTGGTCGACAGACTCGCTGGATTGCGGGGTTACGAGTATCCATGTGGTGCGTATTCCTACGCCACCCGGAGCCAACTCCTACGTTCGTTAGACAATACAAAATCCCGCTCGCAGCATACGCAGCAGTACAAGA